>NC_141155.1:43220823-43524395 GCF_053477565.2 Lygodium microphyllum | reverse complement strand
TAGTTCATTGAGCAAACAATGCAAACAGTGCTTTCTAAACTGTTACAAGCACAATCAATTCCAGTGGTTGTTTTAGCTGGCAAACTGTTAAGGAGTGACTCCTTCTCTCCGAATGCATCCCGCATTCGATCCGGAATCAATTGCAACATGGCAAGATTCCTATCGTCTTTGGGTTAGGGTCATACCCTGTCAATACTTTTAGGTTTTGTTAATGGTAGATTCCGGCGACCATGTCGCTTTAGTTTATTGACTAATCATTTGCGTCCAAGCAAATACCTAGCTTCCCTTAACTTGACAAAGTTTCCCTAATGAGGATAGAGTAAAAGGACGACTACCCTTTTCCCCTTGCGAGTTTAAACTGGCGCAAGAACCTGCCAACCTTAATCCACGGAATGGCAAAACTTCTTACGATCAAACCGCAAAGCTAAGTGACGTTGCAATATATTGCACAAGTGTCGCCTCCATTCTAAGAGATCATTTCTCCTAATGAATGGCGTATTCAGGTCACGGAATTAACTTCAGACGAGAAGGAGGGTTTAGGGTGTCTTTTTACCCACCCATCCTTAATTTCACTAAATCGACAGCGTTTAGTCCAACTCAAATCGAGTTTCATCATCTTGAACGCTTGGTCCATAAGGTAGGAATCCTAGAATTATTGTTTACATGGGCATCCAATTAGCCCAACATTTTTGGGAATATGGTCAGGACTATTGGGTTTGAAGGTTCTGACTTAGCGACAATGGGAAAACTTGGCCGAATCCTTAACGCGCCAACCCCTAGCTAGTGTTTGGGTATCTAACGTCTTGACTGAACCATGCTCATATGAAATCCTTTGTGGCTAGGTGATTTGGGTAATTCATTATGCTTGTCTTGCGACAAGGATGAATCCTTCCTAGAGACAATAAACTAGATCTAAAAGAGGAAAAATAGTTGCGACTACCACAATACATGTAAACATGTGATTCATCGCCTCTACACATCACATGGTTCACAATGACTCTATCTTTCCTTGTATCGTAAAAATGCATGATAATCTGGGTACTAACTTTCCTAGGACCTACTAGGAGTTACATCAAATAATCATGCCTACAACCTTGTTGTCTACACTTTAGAATCTCGTGCTTTGATAAACCATGCGACCTTTCCTAAATACGGCTCCTGATGAATGAAATTTCTGCATGATGACTATGCAACATGCAACTTTCCCCTAGCTACAATGTAGTTAATGAAGTTCATACCAAACTAAAGCTAGTGTTAACTTATTCCATGTTACATGCTACTTGCAAGTCCATAATGTCATTTTCGTACTCTTCTATTTCTTTTCGGATAATATCTTATGGGTGTTAACTTTTCCTCATGAATCATTACAAGGAAGATGTTGCCTAAAATGCGGCACACGCTTAATCCTACCATGTCTAGTAACCAAATGCACTTATCAACTTCATTTCTTTGCCCTAAGTAATATATGTTTAGACTCATTACTTTGATAATGTTCCAAAATAGCAACATGCAACTAGTCTTCTAAGGCGGACAACTCTCGAAATGCAACCGTTTCAATTTCATGACATGCATCAACCTTATCTAATGTTTAAAGAGATAATTTATCAAATGTATTTTTAACGCTGCCACAATGCGTAAAATGCGTTCTTCCTTATGGAATTAAGCGTGCCTAAATATTTCTTTATGCGAGAATAAACTTGAAAAAAACCTGGACTTGTGGGCTCGGGGAGATGTCCACTTGTATGCTCGGAGATGAACCTCCCGCAGGCGCACCTTGTGACTTTTTAGGGGCCATCGTAGGCGTGGTTTCGGCTTCTGGGTTGCCTTTGCGGTCTATGAATTGACTTGCCTTGGTATGCAGCCTCCAGACCTTTGCCTTTTTCCCTCGTACGTAGGAGATTCCTTCGCGGGACTTTGGATAAATGGTGCTTGCGGATGAATTCTTTAGGAAAAACCCGAGTGGCTAGGAATGGGTTCACGGATGGCTTGTGGCCTTTGAATTCTAATTGCGGGAAGCCTCTTACGAAGGATCTTGCGGGAGGGCTTTATAGCTTATTCCTCTTCTCTTCAAAGTCCCGGGGTATGATTGGACTTATGGGACCTAGTGGGAAGGGGGCTTAAGAAAGCCCCCTTAGAAGCTTCTTAAGAAGCTTCTAAGAAGCTTCTAAGCTTCTGCAGCAACGTCGGGGTGGGGGGGTCGTGATCCAGGCGGGCGGCGGACCATGTCAATCTGGCGGGCCGTGGCGGCGGCTATGGCGGACTGGCGGACTGCAGCGGCAGCACGGCGACTTCCTGCACGACGGCCTCTCTCTGCACGGCGACCTCTTCAGCACCGCGACCTCTCTCCAGCACGGTCCTCCCTCTAGCCTCCCCCCCCTCTAGCTCGGGGGTGTTTATATAGGCATGGGGGGGGAGAAGGCCTCCACCACGTGGCCCCCTTGCATGGGTTCCCCCCTTCCCATGCAGGCCACGACTGTCATATCCCCATCCTCCCCACACTCCCCCTTCTCCAGCAATGCATCGACTGGAGAAAAAGGGAAAAAAATAAAAAAAAATTGCCTTGAATTATTCATATTGCCCCTCCCTTGAGGGTGTTTTTGCGGGAGTTTCGATTTTTGAACCTCGGTTTTAATTTACCAATGCGGAGGACCCCATTTCTCGCGTGCGGGTCACACATTACACTGCCAATAATTTCAATGCAAGAGATAACCTTTGCACAAGGTTTACGTCATGTGCGGGACGTCAATATTCACGGGTGGGAATATTACATTCTCTCCCCCTTAGAAGAATCGAGATGTCCTCATCTCGAGAGAAACTGGGGATATTGAAGCTTGAGAGAGTTTTCATCCATCCAGGTAGCATCCTCTTCGGGATAATCTTTCCACTGGACGAGGCATTCTTTTAGGGTTCTAGATCTCAACTGTCTCTCCCTTACATCTAAAATCTTTTTTGTTCTTAGTTCAAGGACTCCTTGACTAGGCATTACAATTTGTTGGTCATCAAGTACATGATTTGGGTTGGGTATATATTTTTTTAAGAGACTAATATGGAATACATTGTGAACTTTTAGGTTATCCGGAAGTTGCAATTTATAAGCATTGGGTCCTAGGCATTTGAGGATTTTATACGGACCACAATACCTTGGACTTAGCTTCTTGCATTCACCTAGAGATAAAGAACTCCTTTTTGGGCGTACGTGAATGAAAACCATGTCTCCTTCTCCGAAGACCCTCTCTTGGCGTTTCAAATCCGCATATGCCTTTTGTCTATCTTTGGCTGCTTGTATGTCTTGTCTTATTGACTTTATTTGGTCATCCATGTCCTCCAACATTTGTCTTAAAGCTTCCACCCTTAGGGTAGGATCAGAAAAGTTTAGGGGACTTCGACAATCATGACCATACAATGCCTGGAAAGGCGTCATTTGAATGCTCTGCTGGTAAGAAGCATTGTAAGCAAATTCTACTAACGGCAAGTATTGAATCCATCTCTTCGGCTCTCGACAGCAGTAAGCCCTAAGCATATCCTCAATGATTTGATTTACTCGCTCTGTTTGGCCATCTGTTTGGGGATGGTAGGCAGTGCTAAAACAGAGTTGAGTTCCAATAGCTTCAAAGATAGCTCTCTAGAAGTGTGAAGTGAAGAGAGAGTCTCGATCGCTAACAATGCTTCTAGGTAACCCATGTAACTTGAATATTTCTTTGATAAACACTCTTGCAATGTCGGAGGCTTTATAGTTTGTCTTTACTGGAATCAGGTGTGCAACCTTAGTAAGCATGTCAACTACAACCATAATGGAGTTGTATCCTCCTTGGACTTGGGGTAAGCCTACCACAAAATCCATACTGATGAATTCCCATTTCATTTGGGGAATGTCAAGTGGTTGCAATTTTCCTGGCATCATGACATGTTCAGCCTTGATACGTTGGCAAGACAAACATTCAGTGACATATTTGAGAATGTCACCTTTGAGCCTCTCCCAATGATAGCTCTTCCTAACTGCATTAAGAGTTTTTGCATAGCCAGGATGTCCTGCGAAAGGGGAGTCATGAGCTTCCCATAATATCTTTTGCTTAAGTGACTGGCTTGTTGGTATACATAACCTTGTTCTGTAATAGACAAGTCCATTATCAGTGGAAAATTCCCGATACTTAGCTTGTGACTTCAGATTCTGCTCTTTGGTAGCTATTTCTTTTATCATGGTTTGGTAGGCCAAATCATGGCATGCCTCCTCTTTAGCTAGTTTGAGTATAGGGTTGCTTGGCATAGATACCTTTGTAGCCAGAGATCTGGCCGTTGATGGATTCTGCAAGATTAGGGAGTTTAGGAATGCCTTGCGACTGAGTGCATCGGCAACTACATTCTCTTTCCCTGGTCGATACTTGATTTCAAAATCATACTCCTCCAATACTTCGATCCATCGACGTTGCCTCATGTTGAGCTCGTTCTGGGTAAAAATCCATTTGAGACTCTTATGATCGGTTACTAGAGTAAACTTGTTACCCAACAGGTAGTGTCTCCAAAGCTTTAGAGCATGGATGACAGCTAATAACTCCAGATCATGCGTGGCATAATTCTTTTCATGACTCTTCAATTTCCTTGAAGAATATGCTACTGGATGACCTTCCTGCATAAGAACACACCCCAAGGCAAGAATGCTGGCATCAGTTACTACCTCGAACTCCTTATTGAGGTCAGGAAGTTTCAGAATAGGTGCTGATACCAAACATTGCTTCAATTGGTCGAAGCTATTTTGTTCGGGAGTTGACCATGTAATAGAAGTCTGCTTTTTTAGTAAGTCGGTAAGAGGTGCTGCAATCAAAGCATAGTTTTTGATAAAGACCCTATACCATCCTGTCAAGCCAAGAAAACTACGTATCTCTTTGACGGATACTGGTATTGGCCATTCAAGCACATCTCTGACTTTGGCTGGGTCTACTGATATTCCTTCTGATGATACTATGAATCCTAGATATTCAATCTGACGTTTGAAGAATGCACACTTCTTCATTTTTGCATATAGCTTATGAGACCTCATTGTCTCAAGGACAATCCGAAGTTGAGGTTCATGATCTTCTTCCTGTTTAGAATAGACTAAAGTATCATCGAAGAAGACAAGCACGAAATCATCAAGATATGGTCTAAAAATATCCTGCATTAATCTATTGAAGGTGGCAGGTGCATTTGTAAGCCCGAATGACATAACTAAGAATTCAAAGTGCCCATATCTTGTATTGAAGGCCGTTTTTGGAATATCTTCATCCTTGATCCTGATTTGATAGTAACCTAACCTGAGATCAATTTTGGAGAAGATCTTTGCACCTTGAAGGCGGTCAAGAAGCTCATCTATTCTAGGAATAGGATACTTATTCTTGACTGTTGATTGATTCAACCCACGGTAATCAATACATAGTCGAAGTGTCCCATCTTTCTTTTTCTGGAATAGAACTGGAGCTCCCCATGGTGAGTTGCTGGGCCGGATGTAACCCTGGTTTAACAGTTGCTTGAGTTGTTCCTTCAACTCAATAGCTTCCGGAATGGACATTCTATAAGGTCTCTTTGCAATTGGCACAGCTCCAGGTAATAGCCTTATTTCATGGTCAACTTCCCTTGGAGGTGGAAGTTCAGTTAATTCCTCAGGGAATACGTCAACGTATTCTTTTAGCCAAGAGGGTCCCTCATGAGACTCTTGCTTTTGATCTAACTTGTTGAGTTTGATCAAATAAACAGGTAATCCTTTCCTAACCCCTTTTATGATCCGCGATACTTTGGCTAACTGGATTCTTGGCACTCCCGCTTCACCTTGAGTCGTAACAAACTCTCTTTCAGAGTTTCGGAAAGAAACTTGACCCTTTCCACAGTGGATGTGAGCGTCATTAGGCTTAAGCCAATCCATCCCGAGTAGACACTCATGGATGCCTAAGTTCATGACTCTGAATTTGACTGAGGTTTTCTTTCCTCCCAGATAGAACTCCTCCTTAGCAGTTTGCCTAGCACAAGTTACCTCACGACCGTTTGCCAATTCCACAAGTAGGGTAGGTGCTTCTACTGTGGCTATTCCTAATCTCTTAGCACACGCTGGTGAGATAAAGGAATGTGTGCTGCCACAATCAATCAAGGTTTTGAAACCTTTACCTTGATAGTCCGACGGTGTTTGAATCACCGAGAACTGGCGATTCGGCCCCTTCTTTGTGTAAAGCGGCATGGACCGTCGCTCTTTCGAATTCCGCTTCCATAGTCGGGTCTTCCTCTTCCTCTGCTTCACATCTTTGCCTATTGATAATGCAGGCAGCTCTTCCTCTACCACGGGTGGCGGCTCCCTGACCGCGGCCTGCACCTTGACGGAGTCCCTCGCTAAGCTTGGGACATTGCCTTTTGAAGTGACCGAGTTCATTGCAGTGGAAACATCGGAGGTTTCGGCCATTATTGTGAGTAGGAACAAAGTTGTTGACGTTATTTGTCCTTGCTTTCTTCCTTTGCCCCTGATTGTGGCCTTGAGCTCTCTTAACCTGGGGTCTGAATGCTCCTCTGTTCGGGTCGCTATAAGACCAATTCTTAATACCCCTTGGTTTAGCTTGCACTTCCTGAATTATAGGTGCCGCTCGAATGAGTGCATCCTGAAGATCTGATGGACGCATAGATTCGAGACGGGTATTTACAGGTGGATTTAAGCCCGCGCAAAATTTGGACACCTGCTGTGTCGTGTCCATTTGTGGCGCATACTTTAAGAGTGAGACAAATTTAGAGTAGTATGCGTCAAGAGTGAGTCCTAACTGTTTTAGCTCATAGAACTCATTCATTTTCTGTGTACGATATGCAGGCGGCAAATATCTCCCTTGCACGGCTTGCTTTAACTTCTCCCAGGTAACGGACCCCTCTGAAATCCCTTGATCCCTGCACCATTGTTTCCACCATAGTCTGGCTTCACCGGTGAGTTTTAATTTGGCGAGCATGGCCTGATTGGTAGGTGCAGTACCAGCTGCTTCGAAGTAGTCCTCCATAGATTCAATCCAAATCTCAGCATCCGACTGGACGAATCTGCCTCTCCCGTCAAACTCGGGTGGCTTTATCTGTTTGAGGAGGAACTTCTTCTCCTGGATCACAGTAGTACTTGATGTAGGGGGTGAATTTGGAACCTGTACCTGGGGTTGTGCCTGAGTAAAAGTTTTCTTAACATTATTATATGATAATTGACATTAGCTTATCTTTAGTTCAGCTATCTCGTAACTCATGAAGCTACTTAACTTTCTGCAACAACCCTGATGCACAATCGGATAGTGATAAAAAGAAGTCCTTATTTATATTTATATGGCGTAGCCTTATACAACATCTCGTGTGTTGATAATCTAATCATTACATTTAGTTTGGGGAGAACAACATTGTATTGGATTTGTCTACAGGAACTGTGTAATAGTAGGGTTTTGGGTCATGAATCTTTAGGAATCGATAACTCATCGGAAGCTCAGGATATCCTTTCCGCTGGAATCCATACTTCCCATGGCGGCCCAATACCTTAATCCTATCAGCTGGAATTACACGGGTTACTTCCTCATATACATATGAGTTCAATTCAACTCTCCGACCTTGAATATGCAAAGTCGAATTTACGTGAGCTTCCACAAAAATGAACAGCTTCACGATTTTCAAATCTTCCAACCACTTGATCCTCTTCAGGTTGGTCTGTAGATAAGCGAACCGGTGGGCAGCTATGTAGTAGATTCCTGAAGACCCAGTCCATCTTCGTTCTATATATAAAGGTGATGGATTATAAATCTGCTCCAGGATGTTCATCATTTCAATTCTCTGCCTATAATGCGGAGAATGCATTGCAGTCATAAACATGATCCGGAACACCAAAAACTTATTCCACGCCTCGTAATTCTGCAAGACAGTATTGAAGATGAGGAAATGTTTGGACAGGAACAATTTCTTTACTTCATTTTTAATGAAATCTCATGAAAACAATTCCATTGTTGGTCGGCTCTGATACCAACTGTAACGTGTCCACTAGAATCCTCTAGGACACGTCTTGGCAGTCCATCGGAAAGGCTGTCTAGAAAACTCCACCCGGCACTCCCATGGAATGTTACGGGTTTTGCAATCTAGGTCTCCCCGCGTCTGCCACGTAGCGGAAGTGTCCTGGCCATTTCCCACTTAGGATCGACCGGAATTAAGGTTTTCTTGTTTGGTCATTAGCTAGCAGCAACTAGCGTCAGACCCGAGCGAACTACTTTACGCAGAAACGCCAAGTCCGAACCGGATTCACGCTGCACTTGGTTCAAGGAGAATGGGAAACGAGAGGGATGCAGGGCTCGACCTCTCTGCCATAAGGCATAGTCCCATTCCGTTCCCCTAAAACAGCGTGAATCGGGTAATAGGTAATTCTAAGTCATCGTTCTCGTTATTTGTTTCGGCGATGATGATCATCCCTCTGTTCGTCGAAGATTTTGAGAAAAGTTCCCGGCTAACCGGGACCACCCATCCATAGGACGGACCCATGGTCCATCCTCCGCACTTTCCTCGGTTTGTTTTAGTTATGTAATTACCTACCACATTAATTTGACATATAACAAACAGCTTCTTTGATTAACCCTGTTAAGCACTGGTTCCTTCACGTAATCTTATCACAGGACATAAAGAAAACAATGTCAAACAACTTCTTTATTATCATTTTATCTTTTTATCTTTGAAATACAAGGAGTTCCGCCCGTAGGCTTGTTCATAATCCGCCCGAAGGCTATCCAGTAATCCACCAGGGATCACTAATCCAAGCTTCTGCCCGTAGACTAGTATGCGGGCCTCGAGATCCAATCCCGAGTCACGTTAGCCTCTTGTGCAGGGCCCGGAAGGCGAGGGATTTACGGCCAGAGCCCCCTCTGGCACCCAAGCGTCCTCCTGCTCCAAGTAGAACTCAACGGAGAGACCTCTCACGGCGGGTTCGGTCCACGTCCCCGGCGCGGTTAACAACCCCCTTGGTTAGGGTCAGGCAGGCAGTCGGGGGTAACTGAAGCTGCCTCTCCCTTCAGGCCTTCAACCTGAAGTATTTAGATATCGTTTCATCCTTTAGTTCATTGAGCAAACAATGCAAACAGTGCTTTCTAAACTGTTACAAGCACAATCAATTCCAGTGGTTGTTTTAGCTGGCAAACTGTTAAGGAGTGACTCCTTCTCTCCGAATGCATCCCGCATTCGATCCGGAATCAATTGCAACATGGCAAGATTCCTATCGTCTTTGGGTTAGGGTCATACCCTGTCAATACTTTTAGGTTTTGTTAATGGTAGATTCCGGCGACCATGTCGCTTTAGTTTATTGACTAATCATTTGCGTCCAAGCAAATACCTAGCTTCCCTTAACTTGACAAAGTTTCCCTAATGAGGATAGAGTAAAAGGACGACTACCCTTTTCCCCTTGCGAGTTTAAACTGGCGCAAGAACCTGCCAACCTTAATCCACGGAATGGCAAAACTTCTTACGATCAAACCGCAAAGCTAAGTGACGTTGCAATATATTGCACAAGTGTCGCCTCCATTCTAAGAGATCATTTCTCCTAATGAATGGCGTATTCAGGTCACGGAATTAACTTCAGACGAGAAGGAGGGTTTAGGGTGTCTTTTTACCCACCCATCCTTAATTTCACTAAATCGACAGCGTTTAGTCCAACTCAAATCGAGTTTCATCATCTTGAACGCTTGGTCCATAAGGTAGGAATCCTAGAATTATTGTTTACATGGGCATCCAATTAGCCCAACATTTTTGGGAATATGGTCAGGACTATTGGGTTTGAAGGTTCTGACTTAGCGACAATGGGAAAACTTGGCCGAATCCTTAACGCGCCAACCCCTAGCTAGTGTTTGGGTATCTAACGTCTTGACTGAACCATGCTCATATGAAATCCTTTGTGGCTAGGTGATTTGGGTAATTCATTATGCTTGTCTTGCGACAAGGATGAATCCTTCCTAGAGACAATAAACTAGATCTAAAAGAGGAAAAATAGTTGCGACTACCACAATACATGTAAACATGTGATTCATCGCCTCTACACATCACATGGTTCACAATGACTCTATCTTTCCTTGTATCGTAAAAATGCATGATAATCTGGGTACTAACTTTCCTAGGACCTACTAGGAGTTACATCAAATAATCATGCCTACAACCTTGTTGTCTACACTTTAGAATCTCGTGCTTTGATAAACCATGCGACCTTTCCTAAATACGGCTCCTGATGAATGAAATTTCTGCATGATGACTATGCAACATGCAACTTTCCCCTAGCTACAATGTAGTTAATGAAGTTCATACCAAACTAAAGCTAGTGTTAACTTATTCCATGTTACATGCTACTTGCAAGTCCATAATGTCATTTTCGTACTCTTCTATTTCTTTTCGGATAATATCTTATGGGTGTTAACTTTTCCTCATGAATCATTACAAGGAAGATGTTGCCTAAAATGCGGCACACGCTTAATCCTACCATGTCTAGTAACCAAATGCACTTATCAACTTCATTTCTTTGCCCTAAGTAATATATGTTTAGACTCATTACTTTGATAATGTTCCAAAATAGCAACATGCAGCTAGTCTTCTAAGGCGGACAACTCTCGAAATGCAACCGTTTCAATTTCATGACATGCATCAACCTTATCTAATGTTTAAAGAGATAATTTATCAAATGTATTTTTAACGCTGCCACAATGCGTAAAATGCGTTCTTCCTTATGGAATTAAGCGTGCCTAAATATTTCTTTATGCGAGAATAAACTTGAAAAAAACCTGGACTTGTGGGCTCGGGGAGATGTCCACTTGTATGCTCGGAGATGAACCTCCCGCAGGCGCACCTTGTGACTTTTTAGGGGCCATCGTAGGCGTGGTTTCGGCTTCTGGGTTGCCTTTGCGGTCTATGAATTGACTTGCCTTGGTATGCAGCCTCCAGACCTTTGCCTTTTTCCCTCGTACGTAGGAGATTCCTTCGCGGGACTTTGGATAAATGGTGCTTGCGGATGAATTCTTTAGGAAAAACCCGAGTGGCTAGGAATGGGTTCACGGATGGCTTGTGGCCTTTGAATTCTAATTGCGGGAAGCCTCTTACGAAGGATCTTGCGGGAGGGCTTTATAGCTTATTCCTCTTCTCTTCAAAGTCCCGGGGTATGATTGGACTTATGGGACCTAGTGGGAAGGGGGCTTAAGAAAGCCCCCTTAGAAGCTTCTTAAGAAGCTTCTAAGAAGCTTCTAAGCTTCTGCAGCAACGTCGGGGTGGGGGGGTCGTGATCCAGGCGGGCGGCGGACCATGTCAATCTGGCGGGCCGTGGCGGCGGCTATGGCGGACTGGCGGACTGCAGCGGCAGCACGGCGACTTCCTGCACGACGGCCTCTCTCTGCACGGCGACCTCTTCAGCACCGCGACCTCTCTCCAGCACGGTCCTCCCTCTAGCCTCCCCCCCCTCTAGCTCGGGGGTGTTTATATAGGCATGGGGGGGGAGAAGGCCTCCACCACGTGGCCCCCTTGCATGGGTTCCCCCCTTCCCATGCAGGCCACGACTGTCATATCCCCATCCTCCCCACACTCCCCCTTCTCCAGCAATGCATCGACTGGAGAAAAAGGGAAAAAAATAAAAAAAAATTGCCTTGAATTATTCATATTGCCCCTCCCTTGAGGGTGTTTTTGCGGGAGTTTCGATTTTTGAACCTCGGTTTTAATTTACCAATGCGGAGGACCCCATTTCTCGCGTGCGGGTCACACATTACACTGCCAATAATTTCAATGCAAGAGATAACCTTTGCACAAGGTTTACGTCATGTGCGGGACGTCAATATTCACGGGTGGGAATATTACATTCTCTCCCCCTTAGAAGAATCGAGATGTCCTCATCTCGAGAGAAACTGGGGATATTGAAGCTTGAGAGAGTTTTCATCCATCCAGGTAGCATCCTCTTCGGGATAATCTTTCCACTGGACGAGGCATTCTTTTAGGGTTCTAGATCTCAACGGTCTCTCCCTTACATCTAAAATCTTTTCTGTTCTTAGTTCAAGGACTCCTTGACTAGGCATTACAATTTGTTGGTCATCAAGTACATGATTTGGGTTGGGTATATATTTTTTTAAGAGACTAATATGGAATACATTGTGAACTTTTAGGTTATCCGGAAGTTGCAATTTATAAGCATTGGGTCCTAGGCATTTGAGGATTTTATACGGACCACAATACCTTGGACTTAGCTTCTTGCATTCACCTAGAGATAAAGAACTCCTTTTTGGGCGTACGTGAATGAAAACCATGTCTCCTTCTCCGAAGACCCTCTCTTGGCGTTTCAAATCCGCATATGCCTTTTGTCTATCTTTGGCTGCTTGTATGTCTTGTCTTATTGACTTTATTTGGTCATCCATGTCCTCCAACATTTGTCTTAAAGCTTCCACCCTTAGGGTAGGATCAGAAAAGTTTAGGGGACTTCGACAATCATGACCATACAATGCCTGGAAAGGCGTCATTTGAATGCTCTGCTGGTAAGAAGCATTGTAAGCAAATTCTACTAACGGCAAGTATTGAATCCATCTCTTCGGCTCTCGACAGCAGTAAGCCCTAAGCATATCCTCAATGATTTGATTTACTCGCTCTGTTTGGCCATCTGTTTGGGGATGGTAGGCAGTGCTAAAACAGAGTTGAGTTCCAATAGCTTCAAAGATAGCTCTCCAGAAGTGTGAAGTGAAGAGAGAGTCTCGATCGCTAACAATGCTTCTAGGTAACCCATGTAACTTGAATATTTCTTTGATAAACACTCTTGCAATGTCGGAGGCTTTATAGTTTGTCTTTACTAGAATCAGGTGTGCAACCTTAGTAAGCATGTCAACTACAACCATAATGGAGTTGTATCCTCCTTGGACTTGGGGTAAGCCTACCACAAAATCCATACTGATGAATTCCCATTTCATTTGGGGAATGTCAAGTGGTTGCAATTTTCCTGGCATCATGACATGTTCAGCCTTGATACGTTGGCAAGACAAACATTCAGTGACATATTTGAGAATGTCACCTTTGAGCCTCTCCCAATGATAGCTCTTCCTAACTGCATTAAGAGTTTTTGCATAGCCAGGATGTCCTGCGAAAGGGGAGTCATGAGCTTCCCATAATATCTTTTGCTTAAGTGACTGGCTTGTTGGTATACATAACCTTGTTCTGTAATAGACAAGTCCATTATCAGTGGAAAATTCCCGATACTTAGCTTGTGACTTCAGATTCTGCTCTTTGGTAGCTATTTCTTTTATCATGGTTTGGTAGGCCAAATCATGGCATGCCTCCTCTTTAGCTAGTTTGAGTATAGGGTTGCTTGGCATAGATACCTTTGTAGCCAGAGATCTGGCCGTTGATGGATTCTGCAAGATTAGGGAGTTTAGGAATGCCTTGCGACTGAGTGCATCGGCAACTACATTCTCTTTCCCTAGTCGATACTTGATTTCAAAATCATACTCCTCCAATACTTCGATCCATCGACGTTGCCTCATGTTGAGCTCGTTCTGGGTAAAAATCCATTTGAGACTCTTATGATCGGTTACTAGAGTAAACTTGTTACCCAACAGGTAGTGTCTCCAAAGCTTTAGAGCATGGATGAAAGCTAATAACTCCAGATCATGCGTGGCATAATTCTTTTCATGACTCTTCAATTTCCTTGAAGAATATGCTACTGGATGACCTTCCTGCATAAGAACACACCCCAAGGCAAGAATGCTGGCATCAGTTACTACCTCGAACTCCTTATTGAGGTCAGGAAGTTTCAGAATAGGTGCTGATACCAAACATTGCTTCAATTGGTCGAAGCTATTTTGTTCGGGAGTTGACCATGTAATAGAAGTCTGCTTTTTTAGTAAGTCGGTAAGAGGTGCTGCAATCAAAGCATAGTTTTTGATAAAGACCCTATACCATCCTGTCAAGCCAAGAAAACTACGTATCTCTTTGACGGATACTGGTATTGGCCATTCAAGCACATCTCTGACTTTGGCTGGGTCTACTGATATTCCTTCTGATGATACTATGAATCCTAGATATTCAATCTAACGTTTGAAGAATGCACACTTCTTCATTTTTGCATATAGCTTATGAGACCTCATTGTCTCAAGGACAATCCGAAGTTGAGGTTCATGATCTTCTTCCTGTTTAGAATAGACTAAAGTATCATCGAAGAAGACAAGCACGAAATCATCAAGATATGGTCTAAAAATATCCTGCATTAATCTATTGAAGGTGGCAGGTGCATTTGTAAGCCCGAATGACATAACTAAGAATTCAAAGTGCCCATATCTTGTATTGAAGGCCGTTTTTGGAATATCTTCATCCTTGATCCTGATTTGATAGTAACCTAACCTGAGATCAATTTTGGAGAAGATCTTTGCACCTTGAAGGCGGTCAAGAAGCTCATCTATTCTAGGAATAGGATACTTATTCTTGACTGTTGATTGATTCAACCCACGGTAATCAATACATAGTCGAAGTGTCCCATCTTTCTTTTTCTGGAATTGTTGAGATATCGAGCTCCACTCGTGATACGCCAGGGTGACCGTTGTATATTTATGTCACCGACTTGTCAGTTGCAGACGCGGTTGGTACACCGCCCATGAATAATAGCTACATGATAGCTATCCTTATCTACTCTAGTTCGTGGCTCAGTTAGTATGCCACCTTAGTTAGTTGAGTTTGGTTTGAGACCCATATATAGGGTTCTTCTATTTCTTTGTACTTGAGTTCTTTTGGCTTACACAAGTAAGAAGAGGAAAATTGTTTTCAGCCTCCACCCTTGTGTGTCTTCCCCATTGTGCAAGCAAGAAAGCTTCAAGCGAGACTCCTTCCTTCTCTCCCACAATCTTGACATGGTATCAGAGCCTTGTTCGTGGTAAGGAGCTCAAGAAAGCAAGCCAAGCTCGCGGTGGTCTGGTAAGAGGAGCAGTGTTGCTTTCATTTCCTGTTTTGGGAGCAGATCTCTGCAGGTAGCACAGCCGGAAATTGCAGGAGTGCATTGTCTCAGGTTGAGACGCCCTTCGCGGTGAAGCAAGAGGGCAGTATATGCTGCGGGAGAGGGCTTTAGCCCTTGGCGACCTTGTTTTTTTGATTTGAGGCCATTTCGGGGCCTGTTTTGCAGACGGAAGTTTTCTGCACGCACTCAAGAAACGGCTCAGTTCTATGCTGTGCGACCACTGTTCTACAGGTCGGTGAAAAGTTACTGTAGAAATTTCATCGTATGCTTGTGCGCAGAGACATTGGGAGTTTCAGAATCATCCTTGGTTCCTGTTTATGCAAAATCGTCACTAGGAAGTGACTGTGTGGTCAAATACCACTTTCGCCAGTTTTGCAGATTTGCCCTTGTGAGGGTGAAGCTGTGTTTTTTGCAGTGACAGAATTTCTTGCAGTATTCTGTAATGGCGTCTGATTCTCTTTCACAGATTGTCACTGAAAAGCTTGACAAGAACAACTTCCAGGCATGGAAGTTTAGAATGACGAATTTCCTTATGGGAAAAGGATATTGGGAATTTGTTGCAGGAAATGAAGAAGAACCAGTTCTTCCTGATGTTCCCAATCAACAACAAATGCAGGCATTCAAAGCATGGCATGAGAGAGCCAGGAAAGTTATGTACTGGCTGTCAATCAGCATTTCAGACTCTATGATTGTGCATATTCAGGATGCAAGTACGCCAAAGGAGGCATGGGATACTTTGTCAAAAATGTATAGCACAAATACGCAAGCCAGGAAAATGCAGCTCAAGCAAGAGTTGCATAATGTGCAAAGAGAAAGTATGAGCATCAACGACTACCACATGAAGGTGAAGAAGATTGCAGATGCACTTGCTTCCATTGGGTCGCCAGTGGAAGATGATGATTTAGTTTCCGTGACCTTGAATGGTCTAGGAAAGGATTATGCACAGTTTCGGACATCCATTTCAGTTCGTGAAAGATTTCCTGATTTTGAGGAGTTGATTGCTCTTCTAATTTCTAAGGAACAGAGAAATGGTGGTGCATCTTCTTCAGGAGGAACTTCAAAAGAAGCTGTCTTCTACTCAAATGCTGGAAGAGGTAGAGGCAGAGGTAGAGGAGGCCGATTTGGAGGCCGTGGCAGAAATCAGAATATGCAGCAAACTCAAGAAAACCAGTCCTATGGAGGAGGACGTGGTAACTCTAGAGGCAGGGGGAGCCAAAGAGGTCGTGGTGGATGGCAAAGAGGCCAAAATGCAAACAGTAATGTTGAATGCTACTACTGTGGTAAAATGGGTCATATGGCTAAAGACTGCTATAAAAAGCAGAATGACATCATGAATGGAAAACTGCAACAAGGGAATTATGCATCTTCTAGTAGACAGGGTGATGACAGAAATGAGCATTTGTTCATGGTGCAGCACATGAACAATTCTATGACAAGTGTAGAAGAAAGCAATGATGTATGGTATGTTGACTCAGGTGCATCAAACCACATGACAGGTCATGCAGAATGGATGGAGGATGCAAGGAAAATGGAAAAACCAGGATTTGTGGAGACTGGTGATGATACTGCACATCCTATTGTGCAGATTGGAAAAATTCCCTTGTCTATGCAGGGTGGGAAAAAGAAATACCTGTCCAATGTATTTCATGTCCCGAATATCACCAAGAATCTGGTTTCAGTTGGTCAAATGGTTGAACAGGGCTTGCAGGTCAGATTTAATCCTCATGGATGCTTTGTTGAGGATATGAAAAATAAAGGTCGCTTGATAGCAAAAGGAAAGAAGAAGGGCAGAATGTTTACATTGGATGCAGACATGTCTGAATTGAGTGCAGCAATGTTTGCACATGGGACCGGTGTAGTTGCAGATATTGATATCTGGCATAAACGCATTGGTCATGTTAATGTACAGCGACTTAAATCAATGCAGGCCCAAAATATTGTTGCAGGATTGCCCAAATTCAAGGTTGCAGAAATGCATAAGGTATGTGAAGCCTGTCAGTTTGGAAAACAGGCAAGGAAACCATTTCCTAGACATGTTCAAGAGAGTGAGAAGCCATTGGAATTAATTCACTCTGATGTGTGGACAACTAAAGCTGCATCTCTTGGAGGCTGTCATTATTTTGTCAGTTTTATTGATGACTATAGCAGAAAAGTTTGGGTGTATTTTATGAAAAAGAAAAGTGAAGTTTTTGGGCATTTCAAAACTCTTAAAGCTATGGTTGAAAAAGAAACAGGCTTGCAGATAAAATGCCTAAGGTCAGATGGAGGGGGAGAGTACCTCTCAAATGAGTTTGCAAAGTTCTTGCAGGAGCATGGCATAAAGCAGCAATATTCATGCAGTTATTCCCCACAACAAAATGGAATTGCAGAAAGGAAAAACAGGCATATTGGAGAGGTATCTCGTGCCATGCTCAATGAAAAAGATTTGCCAGATTTTTATTGGGCTGAAGCAGTTGCTACAGCAGTCTACATAATGAACAGGACTCCCACTGCAGCAATACATGGAATGACTCCAGAGGAGAGGTATACTGGTAGGAAACCAGATATTTCTCATTTGAAAATTTTTGGTTGCATTGCCTATGTACATGTGCCAGATGAGCTGAGATCCAAGTTGGATCCAAAAGCTGAGAAGTGCATCTTTATTGGTTACTCTCTGCAGCAAAAAGGGTATAGATGCTATAACCCTTCTACTCGTAAGTTTACAGTGAGCAGAGATGTTGTTTTTGATGAGATGAGTAGCTGGTATAAACCAGTAAATGTGATTGATGATGAAGATGCACAAAATGGTAATGCTACACAGAATTCACAGCAGCAGTCACAAAATATTAGTGGACCTGGAGCGTCCTCTAGCAGTGGTTCACATTCTTCGCCATGGACAGGCAGATTGAGATCAGGAGAATCTTCTCAAAGCAATGCAGATAGTGGTATGCAGGTATCACGAAAAGGAAAAGAGAAGGTTGATCAGCCCATGTTTGATGTGAATGCAGGTCACTCTTATGTGGATGGTGAATCCAGTGGCTCAGAACAGAGCATTGATGATGAGTTGGGTATTCCTTCTATTGTTACACCTGGAGTAAGGAAGACCAGGGATGTTTTGAGAGCACCTGGGAGTGAACCTACTTTGCGCAGGTCTACAAGAGCTAGGTATCCTGTGGATAGGCTGAAATATGATGGATTTACAGCCATTCACTATGCATATATGGTCAAAGTGATACAGGAACCAGAACCCACATCTTTTGAGCAAGCCATGGGAAAAGAAAAATGGGAGAAAGCCATGGATGAAGAAATGGATGCCTTGGAAGCAAATGCTACATGGGAGTTAGTACCTTTGCCTAAAGGTAAGAATGCAATTGGCTGTAAGTGGGTTTATAAGGTGAAGCACAATGCTGATGGTTCTGTGAACAGATACAAGGCAAGATTAGTAGTCAAGGGGTATGCACAAACATATGGCATTGACTATGAAGAAACATTTAGTCCGGTTGCAAGGATGGCAACTGTAAGAGCAGTCATTGCTATGGCTGCATCAAAGGGATGGTCTTTACATCAGATGGATGTAAAGAATGCCTTCTTGCATGGTGATTTGCAAGAAGAGGTCTATATGGAGCAGCCACCAGGTTATGTGCATGCTGTTCATCCTGAGTTTGTTTGCAGGTTGAAGAAAGCCTTGTATGGCTTGAAGCAAGCACCTAGAGCATGGTCTGACAAGATAGGACAGTATCTTGTCACTATTGGCTTTCAGATTTCCAAGGCAGATTTCTCACTTTATGTGAGAAAAACAGAGAAAGGTATTATGCTGCTTGTCATTTATGTTGATGATTTGATTATGACAGGTGATAGTGATGAAGATATCCTTCATGTGAAAATGCTATTGAAGCAGAAGTTTGAGATGAAGGATTTGGGAGAGCTGCGTTATTTCTTGGGCATTGAGGTGATTAGATCACCAAGTGGGATACAGCTCTTGCAGAGGCAGTATGGATTGGACATGCTGTCCAAATATGGGATGACAGGCTGTAAGCCTATTTCAGTTCCTTTGGAGCAGAATGTGAAGCTGAGCGCAGATGTAGGTGAGCTTCTGGAAGACCCTACTATGTACAGACGCATAGTAGGAAGCTTGATTTATATGACTATTACCAGGCCAGATTTGAGCTATGCTGTTGGATTGGTAAGTCAGTTTATGCAGGCTCCAAGGAAATCGCATTTGGATGCGGCTAGACGCATACTCAGGTATGTGAAGTCCACATTGCAGTATGGACTATTTTATGAGACTGGGGTTCAGATACAGTTGCATGGATACACTGATGCTGATTGGGCTGGTAGTATTTCTGATAGACGATCTACCAGTGGATATGTGTTCTCTTTTGGGAGTGCTGCAGTCACTTGGAGCAGCAAGAAACAGCCTACAGTTGCCTTGTCGAGCACAGAGGCTGAGTACAGGGGTGCAGCAATGGCTGCATGTGAGGTAGCTTGGTTGCATAAGCTACTTTATGATATGCATCAGTCTACAGATGGGCCAGTTGTCATTTATTGTGACAACATGAGTAGTATACACTTGGCAAATAACCCAGTCTATCATGCTAGAACAAAGCACATTGAGGTGCATTATCACTATGTGCGAGAGAGGGTTTTACTGGGTCTTATTGATCTAGTTTATGTCAGCACAGAGGATCAGGTAGCTGACATATTCACGAAGGCATTGGGCGCAGAGAAGCTGCGCAAGTTCAGAGACCTGCTTGGTGTGCAGGAATTGGGATTGAGCTCGAGGGGGAGTGTTGAGATATCGAGCTCCACTCGTGATACGCCAGGGTGACCGTTGTATATTTATGTCACCGACTTGTCAGTTGCAGACGCGGTTGGTACACCGCCCATGAATAATAGCTACATGATAGCTATCCTTATCTACTCTAGTTCGTGGCTCAGTTAGTATGCCACCTTAGTTAGTTGAGTTTGGTTTGAGACCCATATATAGGGTTCTTCTATTTCTTTGTACTTGAGTTCTTTTGGCTTACACAAGTAAGAAGAGGAAAACTGTTTTCAGCCTCCACCCTTGTGTGTCTTCCCCATTGTGCAAGCAAGAAAGCTTCAAGCGAGACTCCTTCCTTCTCTCCCACAATCTTGACAGGAATAGAACTGGAGCTCCCCATGGTGAGTTGCTGGGCCGGATGTAACCCTGGTTTAACAGTTGCTTGAGTTGTTCCTTCAACTCAATAGCTTCCGGAATGGACATTCTATAAGGTCTCTTTGCAATTGGCGCAGCTCCAGGTAATAGCCTTATTTCATGGTCAACTTCCCTTGGAGGTGGAAGTTCAGTTAATTCCTCAGGGAATACGTCAGCGTATTCTTTTAGCCAAGAGGGTCCCTCATGAGACTCTTGCTTTTGATCTAACTTGTTGAGTTTGATCAAATAAACAGGTAATCCTTTCCTAACCCCTTTTATGATCCGCGATACTTTGGCTAACTGGATTCTTGGCACTCCCGCTTCACCTTGAGTCGTAACAAACTCTCTTTCAGAGTTTCGGAAAGAAACTTGACCCTTTCCACAGTGGATGTGAGCGTCATTAGGCTTAAGCCAATCCATCCCGAGTAGACACTCATGGATGCCTAAGTTCATGACTCTGAATTTGACTGAGGTTTTCTTTCCTCCCAGATAGAACTCCTCCTTAGCAGTTTGCCTAGCACAAGTTACCTCACGACCGTTTGCCAATTCCACAAGTAGGGTAGGTGCTTCTACTGTGGCTATTCCTAATCTCTTAGCACACGCTGGTGAGATAAAGGAATGTGTGCTGCCACAATCAATCAAGGTTTTGAAACCTTTACCTTGATAGTCCGACGGTGTTTGAATCACCGAGAACTGGCGATTCGGCCCCTTCTTTGTGTAAAGCGGCATGGACCGTCGCTCTTTCGAATTCCGCTTCCATAGTCGGGTCTTCCTCTTCCTCTGCTTCACATCTTTGCCTATTGATAATGCAGGCAGCTCTTCCTCTACCACGGGTGGCGGCTCCCTGACCGCGGCCTGCACCTTGACGGAGTCCCTCGCTAAGCTTGGGACATTGCCTTTTGAAGTGACCGAGTTCATTGCAGTGGAAACATCGGAGGTTTCGGCCATTATTGTGAGTAGGAACAAAGTTGTTGACGTTATTTGTCCTTGCTTTCTTCCTTTGCCCCTGATTGTGGCCTTGAGCTCTCTTAACCTGGGGTCTGAATGCTCCTCTGTTCGGGTCGCTATAAGACCAATTCTTAATACCCCTTGGTTTAGCTTGCACTTCCTGAATTATAGGTGCCGCTCGAATGAGTGCATCCTGAAGATCTGATGGACGCATAGATTCGAGACGGGTATTTACAGGTGGATTTAAGCCCGCGCAAAATTTGGACACCTGCTGTGTCGTGTCCATTTGTGGCGCATACTTTAAGAGTGAGACAAATTTAGAGTAGTATGCGTCAAGAGTGAGTCCTAACTGTTTTAGCTCATAGAACTCATTCATTTTCTGTGTACGATATGCAGGCGGCAAATATCTCCCTTGCACGGCTTGCTTTAACTTCTCCCAGGTAACGGACCCCTCTGAAATCCCTTGATCCCTGCACCATTGTTTCCACCATAGTCTGGCTTCACCGGTGAGTTTTAATTTGGCGAGCATGGCCTGATTGGTAGGTGCAGTACCAGCTGCTTCGAAGTAGTCCTCCATAGATTCAATCCAAATCTCAGCATCCGACTGGACGAATCTGCCTCTCCCGTCAAACTCGGGTGGCTTTATCTGTTTGAGGAGGAACTTCTTCTCCTGGATCACAGTAGTACTTGATGTAGGGGGTGAATTTGGAACCTGTACCTGGGGTTGTGCCTGAGTAAAAGTTTTCTTAACATTATTATATGATAATTGACATTAGCTTATCTTTAGTTCAGCTATCTCGTAACTCATGAAGCTACTTAACTTTCTGCAACAACCCTGATGCACAATCGGATAGTGATAAAAAGAAGTCCTTATTTATATTTATATGGCGTAGCCTTATACAACATCTCGTGTGTTGATAATCTAATCATTACATTTAGTTTGGGGAGAACAACATTGTATTGGATTTGTCTACAGGAACTGTGTAATAGTAGGGTTTTGGGTCATGAATCTTTAGGAATCGATAACTCATCGGAAGCTCAGGATATCCTTTCCGCTGGAATCCATACTTCCCATGGCGGCCCAATACCTTAATCCTATCAGCTGGAATTACACGGGTTACTTCCTCATATACATATGAGTTCAATTCAACTCTCCGACCTTGAATATGCAAAGTCGAATTTACGTGAGCTTCCACAAAAATGAACAGCTTCACGATTTTCAAATCTTCCAACCACTTGATCCTCTTCAGGTTGGTCTGTAGATAAGCGAACCGGTGGGCAGCTATGTAGTAGATTCCTGAAGACCCAGTCCATCTTCGTTCTATATATAAAGGTGATGGATTATAAATCTGCTCCAGGATGTTCATCATTTCAATTCTCTGCCTATAATGCGGAGAATGCATTGCAGTCATAAACATGATCCGGAACACCAAAAACTTGTTCCACGCCTCGTAATTCTGCAAGACAGTATTGAAGATGAGGAAATGTTTGGACAGGAACAATTTCTTTACTTCATTTTTAATGAAATCTCATGAAAACAATTCCATTGTTGGTCGGCTCTGATACCAACTGTAACGTGTCCACTAGAATCCTCTAGGACACGTCTTGGCAGTCCATCGGAAAGGCTGTCTAGAAAACTCCACCCGGCACTCCCATGGAATGTTACGGGTTTTGCAATCTAGGTCTCCCCGCGTCTGCCACGTAGCGGAAGTGTCCTGGCCATTTCCCACTTAGGATCGACCGGAATTAAGGTTTTCTTGTTTGGTCATTAGCTAGCAGCAACTAGCGTCAGACCCGAGCGAACTACTTTACGCAGAAACGCCAGGTCCGAAGCGGATTCACGCTGCACTTGGTTCAAGGAGAATGGGAAACGAGAGGGATGCAGGGCTCGACCTCTCTGCCATAAGGCATAGTCCCATTCCGTTCCCCTAAAACAGCGTGAATCGGGTAATAGGTAATTCTAAGTCATCGTTCTCGTTATTTGTTTCGGCGATGATGATCATCCCTCTGTTCGTCGAAGATTTTGAGAAAAGTTCCCGGCTAACCGGGACCACCCATCCATAGGACGGACCCATGGTCCATCCTCCGCACTTTCCTCGGTTTGTTTTAGTTATGTAATTACCTACCACATTAATTTGACATATAACAAACAGCTTCTTTGATTAACCCTGTTAAGCACTGGTTCCTTCACGTAATCTTATCACAGGACATAAAGAAAACAATGTCAAACAACTTCTTTATTATCATTTTATCTTTTTATCTTTGAAATACAAGGAGTTCCGCCCGTAGGCTTGTTCATAATCCGCCCGAAGGCTATCCAGTAATCCACCAGGGATCACTAATCCAAGCTTCTGCCCGTAGACTAGTATGCGGGCCTCGAGATCCAATCCCGAGTCACGTTAGCCTCTTGTGCAGGGCCCGGAAGGCGAGGGATTTACGGCCAGAGCCCCCTCTGGCACCCAAGCGTCCTCCTGCTCCAAGTAGAACTCAACGGAGAGACCTCTCACGGCGGGTTCGGTCCACGTCCCCGGCGCGGTTAACAACCCCCTTGGTTAGGGTCAGGCAGGCAGTCGGGGGTAACTGAAGCTGCCTCTCCCTTCAGGCCTTCAACCTGAAGTATTTAGATATCGTTTCATCCTTTAGTTCATTGAGCAAACAATGCAAACAGTGCTTTCTAAACTGTTACAAGCACAATCAATTCCAGTGGTTGTTTTAGCTGGCAAACTGTTAAGGAGTGACTCCTTCTCTCCGAATGCATCCCGCATTCGATCCGGAATCAATTGCAACATGGCAAGATTCCTATCGTCTTTGGGTTAGGGTCATACCCTGTCAATACTTTTAGGTTTTGTTAATGGTAGATTCCGGCGACCATGTCGCTTTAGTTTATTGACTAATCATTTGCGTCCAAGCAAATACCTAGCTTCCCTTAACTTGACAAAGTTTCCCTAATGAGGATAGAGTAAAAGGACGACTACCCTTTTCCCCTTGCGAGTTTAAACTGGCGCAAGAACCTGCCAACCTTAATCCACGGAATGGCAAAACTTCTTACGATCAAACCGCAAAGCTAAGTGACGTTGCAATATATTGCACAAGTGTCGCCTCCATTCTAAGAGATCATTTCTCCTAATGAATGGCGTATTCAGGTCACGGAATTAACTTCAGACGAGAAGGAGGGTTTAGGGTGTCTTTTTACCCACCCATCCTTAATTTCACTAAATCGACAGCGTTTAGTCCAACTCAAATCGAGTTTCATCATCTTGAACGCTTGGTCCATAAGGTAGGAATCCTAGAATTATTGTTTACATGGGCATCCAATTAGCCCAACATTTTTGGGAATATGGTCAGGACTATTGGGTTTGAAGGTTCTGACTTAGCGACAATGGGAAAACTTGGCCGAATCCTTAACGCGCCAACCCCTAGCTAGTGTTTGGGTATCTAACGTCTTGACTGAACCATGCTCATATGAAATCCTTTGTGGCTAGGTGATTTGGGTAATTCATTATGCTTGTCTTGCGACAAGGATGAATCCTTCCTAGAGACAATAAACTAGATCTAAAAGAGGAAAAATAGTTGCGACTACCACAATACATGTAAACATGTGATTCATCGCCTCTACACATCACATGGTTCACAATGACTCTATCTTTCCTTGTATCGTAAAAATGCATGATAATCTGGGTACTAACTTTCCTAGGACCTACTAGGAGTTACATCAAATAATCATGCCTACAACCTTGTTGTCTACACTTTAGAATCTCGTGCTTTGATAAACCATGCGACCTTTCCTAAATACGGCTCCTGATGAATGAAATTTCTGCATGATGACTATGCAACATGCAACTTTCCCCTAGCTACAATGTAGTTAATGAAGTTCATACCAAACTAAAGCTAGTGTTAACTTATTCCATGTTACATGCTACTTGCAAGTCCATAATGTCATTTTCGTACTCTTCTATTTCTTTTCGGATAATATCTTATGGGTGTTAACTTTTCCTCATGAATCATTACAAGGAAGATGTTGCCTAAAATGCGGCACACGCTTAATCCTACCATGTCTAGTAACCAAATGCACTTATCAACTTCATTTCTTTGCCCTAAGTAATATATGTTTAGACTCATTACTTTGATAATGTTCCAAAATAGCAACATGCAGCTAGTCTTCTAAGGCGGACAACTCTCGAAATGCAACCGTTTCAATTTCATGACATGCATCAACCTTATCTAATGTTTAAAGAGATAATTTATCAAATGTATTTTTAACGCTGCCACAATGCGTAAAATGCGTTCTTCCTTATGGAATTAAGCGTGCCTAAATATTTCTTTATGCGAGAATAAACTTGAAAAAAACCTGGACTTGTGGGCTCGGGGAGATGTCCACTTGTATGCTCGGAGATGAACCTCCCGCAGGCGCACCTTGTGACTTTTTAGGGGCCATCGTAGGCGTGGTTTCGGCTTCTGGGTTGCCTTTGCGGTCTATGAATTGACTTGCCTTGGTATGCAGCCTCCAGACCTTTGCCTTTTTCCCTCGTACGTAGGAGATTCCTTCGCGGGACTTTGGATAAATGGTGCTTGCGGATGAATTCTTTAGGAAAAACCCGAGTGGCTAGGAATGGGTTCACGGATGGCTTGTGGCCTTTGAATTCTAATTGCGGGAAGCCTCTTACGAAGGATCTTGCGGGAGGGCTTTATAGCTTATTCCTCTTCTCTTCAAAGTCCCGGGGTATGATTGGACTTATGGGACCTAGTGGGAAGGGGGCTTAAGAAAGCCCCCTTAGAAGCTTCTTAAGAAGCTTCTAAGAAGCTTCTAAGCTTCTGCAGCAACGTCGGGGTGGGGGGGTCGTGATCCAGGCGGGCGGCGGACCATGTCAATCTGGCGGGCCGTGGCGGCGGCTATGGCGGACTGGCGGACTGCAGCGGCAGCACGGCGACTTCCTGCACGACGGCCTCTCTCTGCACGGCGACCTCTTCAGCACCGCGACCTCTCTCCAGCACGGTCCTCCCTCTAGCCTCCCCCCCCTCTAGCTAGGGGGTGTTTATATAGGCATGGGGGGGGAGAAGGCCTCCACCACGTGGCCCCCTTGCATGGGTTCCCCCCTTCCCATGCAGGCCACGACTGTCATATCCCCATCCTCCCCACACTCCCCCTTCTCCAGCAATGCATCGACTGGAGAAAAAGGGAAAAAAATAAAAAAAAATTGCCTTGAATTATTCATATTGCCCCTCCCTTGAGGGTGTTTTTGCGGGAGTTTCGATTTTTGAACCTCGGTTTTAATTTACCAATGCGGAGGACCCCATTTCTCGCGTGCGGGTCACACATTACACTGCCAATAATTTCAATGCAAGAGATAACCTTTGCACAAGGTTTACGTCATGTGCGGGACGTCAATATTCACGGGTGGGAATATTACATTCTCTCCCCCTTAGAAGAATCGAGATGTCCTCATCTCGAGAGAAACTGGGGATATTGAAGCTTGAGAGAGTTTTCATCCATCCAGGTAGCATCCTCTTCGGGATAATCTTTCCACTGGACGAGGCATTCTTTTAGGGTTCTAGATCTCAACGGTCTCTCCCTTACATCTAAAATCTTTTCTGTTCTTAGTTCAAGGACTCCTTGACTAGGCATTACAATTTGTTGGTCATCAAGTACATGATTTGGGTTGGGTATATATTTTTTTAAGAGACTAATATGGAATACATTGTGAACTTTTAGGTTATCCGGAAGTTGCAATTTATAAGCATTGGGTCCTAGGCATTTGAGGATTTTATACGGACCACAATACCTTGGACTTAGCTTCTTGCATTCACCTAGAGATAAAGAACTCCTTTTTGGGCGTACGTGAATGAAAACCATGTCTCCTTCTCCGAAGACCCTCTCTTGGCGTTTCAAATCCGCATATGCCTTTTGTCTATCTTTGGCTGCTTGTATGTCTTGTCTTATTGACTTTATTTGGTCATCCATGTCCTCCAACATTTGTCTTAAAGCTTCCACCCTTAGGGTAGGATCAGAAAAGTTTAGGGGACTTCGACAATCATGACCATACAATGACTGGAAAGGCGTCATTTGAATGCTCTGCTGGTAAGAAGCATTGTAAGCAAATTCTACTAACGGCAAGTATTGAATCCATCTCTTCGGCTCTCGACAGCAGTAAGCCCTAAGCATATCCTCAATGATTTGATTTACTCGCTCTGTTTGGCCATCTGTTTGGGGATGGTAGGCAGTGCTAAAACAGAGTTGAGTTCCAATAGCTTCAAAGATAGCTCTCCAGAAGTGTGAAGTGAAGAGAGAGTCTCGATCGCTAACAATGCTTCTAGGTAACCCATGTAACTTGAATATTTCTTTGATAAACACTCTTGCAATGTCGGAGGCTTTATAGTTTGTCTTTACTAGAATCAGGTGTGCAACCTTAGTAAGCATGTCAACTACAACCATAATGGAGTTGTATCCTCCTTGGACTTGGGGTAAGCCTACCACAAAATCCATACTGATGAATTCCCATTTCATTTGGGGAATGTCAAGTGGTTGCAATTTTCCTGGCATCATGACATGTTCAGCCTTGATACGTTGGCAAGACAAACATTCAGTGACATATTTGAGAATGTCACCTTTGAGCCTCTCCCAATGATAGCTCTTCCTAACTGCATTAAGAGTTTTTGCATAGCCAGGATGTCCTGCGAAAGGGGAGTCATGAGCTTCCCATAATATATTTTGCTTAAGTGACTGGCTTGTTGGTATACATAACCTTGTTCTGTAATAGACAAGTCCATTATCAGTGGAAAATTCCCGATACTTAGCTTGTGACTTCAGATTCTGCTCTTTGGTAGCTATTTCTTTTATCATGGTTTGGTAGGCCAAATCATGGCATGCCTCCTCTTTAGCTAGTTTGAGTATAGGGTTGCTTGGCATAGATACCTTTGTAGCCAGAGATCTGGCCGTTGATGGATTCTGCAAGATTAGGGAGTTTAGGAATGCCTTGCGACTGAGTGCATCGGCAACTACATTCTCTTTCCCTGGTCGATACTTGATTTCAAAATCATACTCCTCCAATACTTCGATCCATCGACGTTGCCTCATGTTGAGCTCGTTCTGGGTAAAAATCCATTTGAGACTCTTATGATCGGTTACTAGAGTAAACTTGTTACCCAACAGGTAGTGTCTCCAAAGCTTTAGAGCATGGATGACAGCTAATAACTCCAGATCATGCGTGGCATAATTCTTTTCATGACTCTTCAATTTCCTTGAAGAATATGCTACTGGATGACCTTCCTGCATAAGAACACACCCCAAGGCAAGAATGCTGGCATCAGTTACTACCTCGAACTCCTTATTGAGGTCAGGAAGTTTCAGAATAGGTGCTGATACCAAACATTGCTTCAATTGGTCGAAGCTATTTTGTTCGGGAGTTGACCATGTAATAGAAGTCTGCTTTTTTAGTAAGTCGGTAAGAGGTGCTGCAATCAAAGCATAGTTTTTGATAAAGACCCTATACCATCCTGTCAAGCCAAGAAAACTACGTATCTCTTTGACGGATACTGGTATTGGCCATTCAAGCACATCTCTGACTTTGGCTGGGTCTACTGATATTCCTTCTGATGATACTATGAATCCTAGATATTCAATCTGACGTTTGAAGAATGCACACTTCTTCATTTTTGCATATAGCTTATGAGACCTCATTGTCTCAAGGACAATCCGAAGTTGAGGTTCATGATCTTCTTCCTGTTTAGAATAGACTAAAGTATCATCGAAGAAGACAAGCACGAAATCATCAAGATATGGTCTAAAAATATCTTGCATTAATCTATTGAAGGTGGCAGGTGCATTTGTAAGCCCGAATGACATAACTAAGAATTCAAAGTGCCCATATCTTGTATTGAAGGCCGTTTTTGGAATATCTTCATCCTTGATCCTGATTTGATAGTAACCTAACCTGAGATCAATTTTGGAGAAGATCTTTGCACCTTGAAGGCGGTCAAGAAGCTCATCTATTCTAGGAATAGGATACTTATTCTTGACTGTTGATTGATTCAACCCACGGTAATCAATACATAGTCGAAGTGTCCCATCTTTCTTTTTCTGGAATAGAACTGGAGCTCCCCATGGTGAGTTGCTGGGCCGGATGTAACCCTGGTTTAACAGTTGCTTGAGTTGTTCCTTCAACTCAATAGCTTCCGGAATGGACATTCTATAAGGTCTCTTTGCAATTGGCGCAGCTCCAGGTAATAGCCTTATTTCATGGTCAACTTCCCTTGGAGGTGGAAGTTCAGTTAATTCCTCAGGGAATACGTCAGCGTATTCTTTTAGCCAAGAGGGTCCCTCATGAGACTCTTGCTTTTGATCTAACTTGTTGAGTTTGATCAAATAAACAGGTAATCCTTTCCTAACCCCTTTTATGATCCGCGATACTTTGGCTAACTGGATTCTTGGCACTCCCGCTTCACCTTGAGTCGTAACAAACTCTCTTTCAGAGTTTCGGAAAGAAACTTGACCCTTTCCACAGTGGATGTGAGCGTCATTAGGCTTAAGCCAATCCATCCCGAGTAGACACTCATGGATGCCTAAGTTCATGACTCTGAATTTGACTGAGGTTTTCTTTCCTCCCAGATAGAACTCCTCCTTAGCAGTTTGCCTAGCACAAGTTACCTCACGACCGTTTGCCAATTCCACAAGTAGGGTAGGTGCTTCTACTGTGGCTATTCCTAATCTCTTAGCACACGCTGGTGAGATAAAGGAATGTGTGCTGCCACAATCAATCAAGGTTTTGAAACCTTTACCTTGATAGTCCGACGGTGTTTGAATCACCGAGAACTGGCGATTCGGCCCCTTCTTTGTGTAAAGCGGCATGGACCGTCGCTCTTTCGAATTCCGCTTCCATAGTCGGGTCTTCCTCTTCCTCTGCTTCACATCTTTGCCTATTGATAATGCAGGCAGCTCTTCCTCTACCACGGGTGGCGGCTCCCTGACTGCGGCCTGCACCTTGACGGAGTCCCTCGCTAAGCTTGGGACATTGCCTTTTGAAGTGACCGAGTTCATTGCAGTGGAAACATCGGAGGTTTCGGCCATTATTGTGAGTAGGAACAAAGTTGTTGACGTTATTTGTCCTTGCTTTCTTCCTTTGCCCCTGATTGTGGCCTTGAGCTCTCTTAACCTGGGGTCTGAATGCTCCTCTGTTCGGGTCGCTATAAGACCAATTCTTAATACCCCTTGGTTTAGCTTGCACTTCCTGAATTATAGGTGCCGCTCGAATGAGTGCATCCTGAAGATCTGATGGACGCATAGATTCGAGACGGGTATTTACAGGTGGATTTAAGCCCGCGCAAAATTTGGACACCTGCTGTGTCGTGTCCATTTGTGGCGCATACTTTAAGAGTGAGACAAATTTAGAGTAGTATGCGTCAAGAGTGAGTCCTAACTGTTTTAGCTCATAGAACTCATTCATTTTCTGTGTACGATATGCAGGCGGCAAATATCTCCCTTGCACGGCTTGCTTTAACTTCTCCCAGGTAACGGACCCCTCTGAAATCCCTTGATCCCTGCACCATTGTTTCCACCATAGTCTGGCTTCACCGGTGAGTTTTAATTTGGCGAGCATGGCCTGATTGGTAGGTGCAGTACCAGCTGCTTCGAAGTAGTCCTCCATAGATTCAATCCAAATCTCAGCATCCGACTGGACGAATCTGCCTCTCCCGTCAAACTCGGGTGGCTTTATCTGTTTGAGGAGGAACTTCTTCTCCTGGATCACAGTAGTACTTGATGTAGGGGGTGAATTTGGAACCTGTACCTGGGGTTGTGCCTGAGTAAAAGTTTTCTTAACATTATTATATGATAATTGACATTAGCTTATCTTTAGTTGAGCTATCTCGTAACTCATGAAGCTACTTAACTTTCTGCAACAACCCTGATGCACAATCGGATAGTGATAAAAAGAAGTCCTTATTTATATTTATATGGCGTAGCCTTATACAACATCTCGTGTGTTGATAATCTAATCATTACATTTAGTTTGGGGAGAACAACATTGTATTGGATTTGTCTACAGGAACTGTGTAATAGTAGGGTTTTGGGTCATGAATCTTTAGGAATCGATAACTCATCGGAAGCTCAGGATATCCTTTCCGCTGGAATCCATACTTCCCATGGCGGCCCAATACCTTAATCCTATCAGCTGGAATTACACGGGTTACTTCCTCATATACATATGAGTTCAATTCAACTCTCCGACCTTGAATATGCAAAGTCGAATTTACGTGAGCTTCCACAAAAATGAACAGCTTCACGATTTTCAAATCTTCCAACCACTTGATCCTCTTCAGGTTGGTCTGTAGATAAGCGAACCGGTGGGCAGCTATGTAGTAGATTCCTGAAGACCCAGTCCATCTTCGTTCTATATATAAAGGTGATGGATTATAAATCTGCTCCAGGATGTTCATCATTTCAATTCTCTGCCTATAATGCGGAGAATGCATTGCAGTCATAAACATGATCCGGAACACCAAAAACTTGTTCCACGCCTCGTAATTCTGCAAGACAGTATTGAAGATGAGGAAATGTTTGGACAGGAACAATTTCTTTACTTCATTTTTAATGAAATCTCATGAAAACAATTCCATTGTTGGTCGGCTCTGATACCAACTGTAACGTGTCCACTAGAATCCTCTAGGACACGTCTTGGCAGTCCATCGGAAAGGCTGTCTAGAAAACTCCACCCGGCACTCCCATGGAATGTTACGGGTTTTGCAATCTAGGTCTCCCCGCGTCTGCCACGTAGCGGAAGTGTCCTGGCCATTTCCCACTTAGGATCGACCGGAATTAAGGTTTTCTTGTTTGGTCATTAGCTAGCAACAACTAGCGTCAGACCCGAGCGAACTACTTTACGCAGAAACGCCAAGTCCGAACCGGATTCACGCTGCACTTGGTTCAAGGAGAATGGGAAACGAGAGGGATGCAGGGCTCGACCTCTCTGCCATAAGGCATAGTCCCATTCCGTTCCCCTAAAACAGCGTGAATCGGGTAATAGGTAATTCTAAGTCATCGTTCTCGTTATTTGTTTCGGCGATGATGATCATCCCTCTGTTCGTCGAAGATTTTGAGAAAAGTTCCCGGCTAACCGGGACCACCCATCCATAGGACGGACCCATGGTCCATCCTCCGCACTTTCCTCGGTTTGTTTTAGTTATGTAATTACCTACCACATTAATTTGACATATAACAAACAGCTTCTTTGATTAACCCTGTTAAGCACTGGTTCCTTCACGTAATCTTATCACAGGACATAAAGAAAACAATGTCAAACAACTTCTTTATTATCATTTTATCTTTTTATCTTTGAAATACAAGGAGTTCCGCCCGTAGGCTTGTTCATAATCCGCCCGAAGGCTATCCAGTAATCCACCAGGGATCACTAATCCAAGCTTCTGCCCGTAGACTAGTATGCGGGCCTCGAGATCCAATCCCGAGTCACGTTAGCCTCTTGTGCAGGGCCCGGAAGGCGAGGGATTTACGGCCAGAGCCCCCTCTGGCACCCAAGCGTCCTCCTGCTCCAAGTAGAACTCAACGGAGAGACCTCTCACGGCGGGTTCGGTCCACGTCCCCGGCGCGGTTAACAACCCCCTTGGTTAGGGTCAGGCAGGCAGTCGGGGGTAACTGAAGCTGCCTCTCCCTTCAGGCCTTCAACCTGAAGTATTTAGATATCGTTTCATCCTTTAGTTCATTGAGCAAACAATGCAAACAGTGCTTTCTAAACTGTTACAAGCACAATCAATTCCAGTGGTTGTTTTAGCTGGCAAACTGTTAAGGAGTGACTCCTTCTCTCCGAATGCATCCCGCATTCGATCCGGAATCAATTGCAACATGGCAAGATTCCTATCGTCTTTGGGTTAGGGTCATACCCTGTCAATACTTTTAGGTTTTGTTAATGGTAGATTTCGGCGACCATGTCGCTTTAGTTTATTGACTAATCATTTGCGTCCAAGCAAATACCTAGCTTCCCTTAACTTGACAAAGTTTCCCTAATGAGGATAGAGTAAAAGGACGACTACCCTTTTCCCCTTGCGAGTTTAAACTGGCGCAAGAACCTGCCAACCTTAATCCACGGAATGGCAAAACTTCTTACGATCAAACCGCAAAGCTAAGTGACGTTGCAATGTATTGCACAAGTGTCGCCTCCATTCTAAGAGATCATTTCTCCTAATGAATGGTGTATTCAGGTCACGGAATTAACTTCAGACGAGAAGGAGGGTTTAGGGTGTCATTTTACCCACCCATCCTTAATTTCACTAAATCGACAGCGTTTAGTCCAACTCAAATCGAGTTTCATCATCTTGAACGCTTGGTCCATAAGGTAGGAATCCTAGAATTATTGTTTACATGGGCATCCAATTAGCCCAACATTTTTGGGAATATGGTCAGGACTATTGGGTTTGAAGGTTCTGACTTAGCGACAATGGGAAAACTTGGCCGAATCCTTAACGCGCCAACCCCTAGCTAGTGTTTGGGTATCTAATGTCTTGACTGAACCATGCTCATATGAAATCCTTTGTGGCTAGGTGATTTGGGTAATTCATTATGCTTGTCTTGCGACAAGGATGAATCCTTCCTAGAGACAATAAACTAGATCTAAAAGAGGAAAAATAGTTGCGACTACCACAATACATGTAAACATGTGATTCATCGCCTCTACGCATCACATGGTTCACAATGACTCTATCTTTCCTTGTATTGTAAAAATGCATGATAATCTGGGTACTAACTTTCCTAGGACCTACTAGGAGTTACATCAAATAATCATGCCTACAACCTTGTTGTCTACACTTTAGAATCTCGTGCTTTGATAAACCATGCGACCTTTCCTAAATACGGCTCCTGATGAATGAAATTTCTGCATGATGACTATGCAACATGCAACTTTCCCCTAGCTACAATGTAGTTAATGAAGTTCATACCAAACTAAAGCTAGTGTTAACTTATTCCATGTTACATGCTACTTGCAAGTCCATAATGTCATTTTCGTACTCTTCTATTTCTTTTCGGATAATATCTTATGGGTGTTAACTTTTCCTCATGAATCATTACAAGGAAGATGTTGCCTAAAATGCGGCACACGCTTAATCCTACCATGTCTAGTAACCAAATGCACTTATCAACTTCATTTCTTTGCCCTAAGTAATATATGTTTAGACTCATTACTTTGATAATGTTCCAAAATAGCAACATGCAACTAGTCTTCTAAGGCGGACAACTCTCGAAATGCAACCGTTTCAATTTCATGACATGCATCAACCTTATCTAATGTTTAAAGAGATAATTTATCAAATGTATTTTTAACGCTGCCACAATGCGTAAAATGCGTTCTTCCTTATGGAATTAAGCGTGCCTAAATATTTCTTTATGCGAGAATAAACTTGAAAAAAACCTGGACTTGTGGGCTCGGGGAGATGTCCACTTGTATGCTCGGAGATGAACCTCCCGCAGGCGCACCTTGTGACTTTTTAGGGGCCATCGTAGGCGTGGTTTCGGCTTCTGGGTTGCCTTTGCGGTCTATGAATTGACTTGCCTTGGTATGCAGCCTCCAGACCTTTGCCTTTTTCCCTCGTACGTAGGAGATTCCTTCGCGGGACTTTGGATAAATGGTGCTTGCGGATGAATTCTTTAGGAAAAACCCGAGTGGCTAGGAATGGGTTCACGGATGGCTTGTGGCCTTTGAATTCTAATTGCGGGAAGCCTCTTACGAAGGATCTTGCGGGAGGGCTTTATAGCTTATTCCTCTTCTCTTCAAAGTCCCGGGGTATGATTGGACTTATGGGACCTAGTGGGAAGGGGGCTTAAGAAAGCCCCCTTAGAAGCTTCTTAAGAAGCTTCTAAGAAGCTTCTAAGCTTCTGCAGCAACGTCGGGGTGGGGGGGGGTCGTGATCCAGGCGGGCGGCGGACCATGTCAGTCTGGCGGGCCGTGGCGGCGGCTATGGCGGACTGGTGGACTGCAGCGGCAGCACGGCGACTTCCTGCACGACGGCCTCTCTTTGCACGGTGACCTCTTCAGCACCGCGACCTCTCTCCAGCACGGCCCTCCCTCTAGCCTCCCCCCCTTCTAGCTAGGGGGTGTTTATATAGGCATGGGGGGGGGAGAAGGCCTCCACCACGTGGCCCCCTTGCATGGGTTCCCCCCTTCCCATGCAGGCCACGACTGTCATATCCCCATCCTCCCCACACTCCCCCTTCTCCAGCCATGCATCGGCTGGAGAAAAAGGGGAAAAAATTAAAAAAAATTGCCTTGAATTATTCATATTGCCCCTCCCTTGAGGGTGTTTTTGCGGGAGTTTCGATTTTTGAACCTCGGTTTTAATTTACCAATGCGGAGGACCCCATTTCTCGCGTGCGGGTCACACATTACACTGCCAATAATTTCAATGCAAGAGATAACCTTTGCACAAGGTTTACGTCATGTGCGGGACGTCAATATTCACGGGTGGGAATATTACAAGAGGAGAGGGAGAGAAGAAGAGAAGGAGAGAGAGAAGAAGAAGAGAAGAAGGAGAAGAATAGAGAAAGAACTAGAAGAGGAAGAGGAGAGAGAGAGAGAAGAAGAGAAAAAGAAGAAGGAGAGAGAGAGAGAGAGAGAGAAACAAAGAGAGGGAGTGAGAGTTGGTGAGAACTTCAAGGAGCCACACTCAAACCACCCCCTCGGCGAAGGACTCCCATCTAAGGATCTTTCCTACCCGAACGTATCGTCCTGAAAACCGTTAAGGTCCAGACTGTCCAATCTCTACGAGGTAAATGGCTCCCAAGAAGAAAGTCGTGGGAAGCGTAGGTGCCAAAGCTACCATTGGTACAGGTAATGTTGGAGAGGCGAGCGGAGTGACCAATGCAACAAACGACCCTACGATCACGAATCAAAACCAAGTTCTAAGCTTTAAAATTAATTATGTATTATTTTTCATGGAAGAAATGAAGGGGTTAGCTACGTACATGGAAAAAGAACGAGTCTTAGGGTTTTTGTTTACTCTAAGTGCTAGGTTGCATGCGTGAAATGGTAGAGTATGGAATTCACATAAGTTTATATGCATGATAGCTTTTACACACATAAAATGATAATGTTATCGCCTTACTTCACATAAAATGATAGCTTTTTAACTAGTTCAGTGCATGAATAGTCATTTAGAATTCATGTTTCGCAATCATGATTAAAAGAAACACATGAAATGTTAGTTTCCGTTCATGAGATACACTTGCACCATTGGATAAAAACCTAGACTTTCATATACACAAGTCACATCTGATCTGGTGCATTAGAAATAGGTACTCATTGCCAAGAATGAAGAGAGATAAAGGTCATTTAGGATGTACAACTATACTAAATGCACCATGTGTATAATGGATAAGGTTGATTGGAAAACTTTGCATAGAACCGCACTAAGAGAAATGGAAGGAACGCATGTATCTAGGATGTATCTTGAAGGCCTAAATGAAGAGTTTTGTGTTGCCAAGTGTATTAATCAAACGTGGTTAGAACTGGAAGAATAAAAAAACCTTTGGTTGTTTTGCGAATGAAGGCATGTCCGTTGCCTTCATTGACCAGCTAATGCCTGAGCTAGGATTAAGATACCATAAGGTAAAACCCAAGGGAAAGGGTAAGTCAAAATAAGTTAACTTACCAAGAACATTTGCTTGCGTAATCTTGTTTGAGATTATTAGGATCTCGCTAAGTCACGAACGATCCAGGATCGGATGCTGGGAGCATCCGGGAAAAGGACCCACGATCGAATGCTGGGAGCATCTGGAAAAAAAGGATTCACACCTTAGCAGTTGGTTGTGCAAAAGGCCTCCAAAATGCTTGTGATTGTACACTTAGGTACATTATTTGATCCCCTTTTCTCAAGGAACTAATTCTTTGAATATGAAAAGATTGGAATCCTACTATACAGTAGACTATATGATAAGCAAAAGTATCAAATCTCGCTACAAGAACTTGAAAGAAATCCCATCACTTGAAAGCAATACCAATCGATAGGAATGATTACTGATGAAGTAAAGCTTGTATGAGCCTCAATTTTGTTCTTTATCCCTACTATGAGTGTGTATTATAGCAACATGTAAATGCTCATAAGTTGCTCCAAAATCTTTCAAAAATATGTCTTTAACAAGAAAAAAATTTCCCTATTTACCCAAAAGCAATACCAATCGGTAGAAATAGTTGATGATGAAAAAAACCCCGTATGGATCTTTTTTTAATACTTCAGCCCTTTTTTCCCTATGTATTATACTTGTATGGATCTATTTTTTATACTTCAGCCCTGAAAAAGACCTTATATGGATATATTTTTTATACTTTAGCCCTTTTTCCCTTTGCATTATATCAACAAGTAAATGCTTATATCATACTCCAAATTTTCCTCTCGATTCTATGCCTTTCACAAGTACAAATCATTCCTTGGTAGTAGAAGTGGGACCCTTTGCCTAAATTGTTTCGGAACCGACAAAAGGAAGCTAAGTCTTTGTGTACAATAAGCTTCTCTATTCCATTCCATATAATTACTTGTTATAGATAGTAAGATGGAGAGAAAGATCTCTCCTCTCCCTTGCCAAGACACAAGACTTACTCTTCCTAGTGATGGAGCTTTCTTTGCCCTTTGCATTCCTGAAGGGGTCCACTATATATATCCATTACATCACATATGTTCAATACCTTTTTTAAAATATCCTTATCTATGAACATTTTTAAAATTTTAAAAAAAAACCTTTTTCATTAAATTTGTAAATAACCTCTTTATATTATATCCTTTTGTGTGTAAAAAATATAAAAAAATGATATTTTAGAAACCCGTTATTTTGAACCCATGTGATACACACATATATTTCTGAGTGACCCTCCCCCCCCCCCATGTTGCATTCACTTGAGTTTGCATGTCCCATCTCTTTTGTTGTTATCCATGCTTGTTGTAGGAAAGATTAGCCTAGATTACCACTTTTTCCTATATTACCCCCTTTGCCTAAGTTTCACAAGTTGTTCCCCCCCCAAAGTCATACATCATGTCACTTACAAAACGAACCTCACAAATTCTTTTCCTAACTTAATTGTAATGACCACCTCCTAACACTTAAAACTTCTTGTAGACTATGTTAGTGCACTGAGTAAATCTCCCATAAGCTTGTGTTCTCATGTTCTATAGGCAGTGCAAAAAACTCTACAAGATATGGGTAGTCATCAAGTTTTAGATCTTGAACCAAAAATTCCATGACAATGGTGCATGATGATGGGCATGTGATGAACTCTGATTAGAAGAGAGGGATCATATGGTGTATCTGACATAGATTAGGTCAAGTATTAAAAGACGAATACCAAGACAAAGGAGGGATATTGGGATATCTCAAAAGTTTCCCTTAGAGACTAGGTAAATTATTTTAATAAAATGAAGATGCTCTAAAAATTATTATTTTCATTATTTTTATGTATGTGACTAAAGATCATAACAAACCTTGTGTAATAGGCTAAGTAAGAAATTTTATTTTATGTCTCTCGCAATGTGACAGGACCTAATTAGGTAATTAAGCATACTTAGATGCATGCATGGAGAGCAGATGGATGGTCATCATGAATATATTGTTTGATCGATGGATGGACTCAACTAATTGAGTGATTCTCGAAAGAAGCTATAGGAATAGAATCAAATGATTGTTTTCTAGGGACAATATCCTAGGTCTTGTCTAAGTGCCATTTTAGAGGTTGGAAGAAATATTTTGCTTTATATGAAGATGGGTAAATTCAACTCCTCCTCTATAACCCTCTTTGAACTAAGTGCAACAATTAGTCTATTCTTAGTCTTGATTGATTACAATGTGATCTTATTAGCTAGGAGCTAGCATGATACTGGAGACTCTTAGGTCTTATGTACTTGAGTCGATCCTACTGGGATGAGGATGTACATTCTTTTGTGAGGAAATCTCAAAAATCACTTGGTTAGCTACGTCCATCAACCTTAATGGGTCTCGATAGCACTGTTGATGATAGACATTTGACTGACTACCAAATGTCCTCTCTCCTAGCAAATCTAAGGATAAATACCTCATATTTGTGGAGCAATCTTGGAGGGATTGGAGCTAGGTAGTGGAGTGCATATGAGGAGCATTGCTTTGATCATGGAGCCATCATGAGCCTTTGTAGATCACCTACAATGAAGAGGTAAATCAGTGAGCTCACTATGATATTTGTGAGAGATAGCCACAGTTGCATTGTTCAAAGCACTTGAAGAAATAAGCAATTCCATAAAGTTTGGCATCAAGTTCAAAAGTTCTCCAACACAAGATCATGTCAAAAAAGATAAAAGCATACTATACCAAATGTCCACCCTATTTCAATATCCTGAACTGTAAGCTTCAGAAGCTCAATTAAGACACAGACCATACTGTGGAGGTAGTAATTCCTAAAATACTTGCATTCTCAAGGGGGTGCACATCATGAAAGTACTTGAGGATGGACTTGGCTCTAGAGTTAGCTATGTGCGTGAGTATATTGAGCTCATGCTTGAGTATGTCAAGGTATAACTAATGCTTGGTACTACAAGTTATCTTCTTAGATAAGAGAATCTTCTCTTAGTTTAAATATGCATTCCTAGATTTTGTTCTCTTGATGTATGTAAATCTCCACTTGTCATAGTGTGTCACCTTTGAACATACATTACTAGTTGTAGCATGTTGTATTCTCACTCTAGTTTGTAATGTACACGCTATACTCAAAACTCTCTCTCTCTCAACTTCTCAAAATTTCTCTTCTCTTTTCTGAACTCCATACTCTCTATCCACTTACCATAGCTTCTTGCCCTTTTTGTCCACTTACCATACCATAACTTCATACTCTCTGTCCACTTACCATAGCTTCTTGCCCTTTTTGTTTCCTTTCCCTCTTTTTCTCTACTCTGTCTCTTTCATCTCTATTTACTAACTTTTTCTCTCTCCCTCTCTTTTCTCTCTTTATTCCCTTTTTCTCTCTATGTTTTTGTATGCCCTCTATCTCTTTCTTTGTACTCTCACTCTCTATTCTCTGTCCCTCCCTCCTTTTTTCTCTCTATGTTTCTCTATTCTCTCTATCTCTTTCTTACTACTCTCACTCTCTACTCTCTCTCTCTCTCTCTCTCTCTCTCTCTCTCTCTCCCTAATCTCTTTACTATCTCTTTATACTCTCCCTTTACTCTCTCTTTCTACCCTCTCTCTCTCTCCTCTATTTGCTCTTGTCTACTCTCTTTCTTTGTCTACTATCACTCATTTCTCTCTATCTACTCTCCACACACACTCTTTATAATTTCTCTATCTCTACTCTATCTTTCCCTCTCTACTCTAATTTCTCTTTTTGTTTACTCTCTAATCACTACTATTTCTTTCAGTTCTCTCTCTCTCTCTCTCTCTCTCTCTCTCTCTCTCTCTCTCTCTCCCTCTCTCTCTCTCCCCCTCTCTCTCTCTCTCTCTCTCGTTAAGAAGAATTGATAGCTTGGGATAACATTAAAGTTTCCATAAAAGGAAGATACATACGATCCTCTTTCAAGACATAGAAACTGAAAGAAAATCTTTAACTATCAATAGCTTTAGTAAGCCCTAGAGGGGTATTACTTGAGTTTCATTGCTCTTAGAGACTACACCCTAGTAGAACGAAAATTCTAATTATTGGAATCCTTATGTATGTTGAGATATCGAGCTCCACTCGTGATATGCCAGGGTGACCGTTGTGCATTTATGTCACCGACTTGGTCAGTAGATGCGGTTGGTACACCGCCCATGAATAATAGCTACATGATAGCTATCCTTATCTACTCTAGTTCGTGGCTCAGTTGGTATGCCACCTTAGTTAGTTGAGTTTGGTTTTGAGACCCATATATAGGGTTCTTCTATTTCCTTGTACTAGAGTTCTTTTGGCTCACACAACTAAGAAGAGGAAAACCGTTTTCAGCCTCCACCTGTGTGTGTATTCCCCCATTGTGCAAGCAAGAAAGCTACAAGTGAGACTCCTTCCTTCTCTCCCACAATCTTGACATGGTATCAGAGCCTTGTTCATGGTAAGGAGCTCAAGAAAGCAAGCCAAGCTCGCGGTGTTCTGGTAAGAGGAGCAGTGTTGCTTTCATTTTCTGTTTTGGGAGCAGATTTCTGCAGGTAGTACAGCCGGAAATTGCAAGAGTGCATTGTCTCAGGTTGAGACGCCCTTCGCGGTGAAGCAAGAGGGTAGGATATGCTGCGGGAGAGGGCTTTGCCCCGTGGCGACCCTGTTTTTTTTATTTGAGGCCATTTCGGGGCCTGTTTTGGAGGCGGAAGTTTTCTGCACGCACTTAGGAAAAGACCCAGTTTTATGTTGTGCGACCACTATTCTACAGGTCGGTGAAAAATAACTGTAGAAATTGGATCGTATGCCTGTGCACAGAGACATTGGAAGTTACAGAATCATCCTTGTTGCCTATTGATGCAAAATCGTCACTAGGAAGTGATTGTGTGGTCAAATACCACTTTCGTCAGTTTTGCAGATTTGCCCTTGTGAGGCTGAAGCTGTGTTTTTTGCAGTGACAGAATTTTTTGCAGTATTCTGTAATGGCGTCTGATTCTCTCTCATAGATTGTCACTGAAAAGCTTGAGAATAACAACTTCCAAGCATGGAAGTTTAGAATGACGAATTTCCTTATGGGAAAAGGATATTGGGAATTTGTTGCAGGAAATGAAGAAGAACCAGTTCTTCCTGATGTTCCCAATCAACAACAAATGCAGGCATTTAAAGCCCATGAGAGAGCCAGGAAAGTTATGTACTAGCTGTCTATCAGTATTTCAGACTCTATGATTGTGCATATTCAGGATGCTAGTACGCCAAAGGAGGCATGGGATACTTTGTCAAAAATGTATAGCACAAATACGCAAGCCAGGAAAATACAGGTCAAGCAAGAGTTGCATAATGTGCAAAGAGAAAATATGAGCATCAATGACTACCACATGAAGGTGAAGAAGATTGCAGATGCACTTGCTTCCATTGGGTCGCCAGTGGAAGATGATGATTTAGTTTTTGTGACCTTGAATGGTCTAGGAAAGGATTATGCACAGTTCCAAACATCCATTTCCGTCCGTGAAAGATTTCCTGATTTTGAGGCGTTGATTGCTCTTCTAATTTCTGAGGAGTAGAGAAATGGTGGTGCTTCTTCTTCGGGAGGAACTTCAAAAGAAGCTGTCTTCTACTCAAATGCTGGAAGAGGTAGAGGCAGAGGTAGAGGAGGCCGATCTGGAGGCCATGGTAGAAATCAGAATATGCAGCAAACTCAAGAAAACCAGTCCTATGGAGGAGTACGTGGTAACACTAGAGGCAGGAGGAGCCAAAGAGATCGTGGTGGATGGCAAAGAGGCCAAAATGCAAACAGTAATGTTGAATGCTACTACTGTGGTAAAATGGGTCATATGGCTAAAGACTGTTATAAAAAGCAGAATGACATCATGAATGGAAAATTGCAACAAGGGAATTATGCATCTTCTAGTAGACAGGGTGATGATAGAAATGAGCATTTGTTCATGGTGCAGCACATGAACAATTCTGTGACAAGTGCAGAAGAAAGCAACGATGTATGGTATGTTGACTCAGGTGCATCAAACCACATGACAGGTCATGCAGAATGGATGGAGGATGCAAGGAAAATGGAAAAACCAGGATTTTTGGAGACTGGTAATGATACTGCACATCCTATTGTGCAGATTGGAAAAATTCCTTTGTCTATGCAGGATGGGAAAAAGAAATACCTGTCCGATATATTTCATGTCCCGAATATCACCAAGAATCTGGTTTCTGTTGGTCAAATGGTTGAGCAGGGCTTGCAGGTCAGATTTAATCCTCATGGATACTTTGTTGAGGATATGAAAAATAAAGGTCGCTTGATAGCAAAAGCAAAGAAGAAGGGCAGAATGTTTACGTTGGATGTAGACATGTCTGAATTGAGTGCAGCAATGTTTACACATGGGACCGGTGTAGTTGCAGATATTGATATATGGCATAAACACATTGGTCATGTTAATGTACAGTGAACTAAAATCAATGCAGGCCCAAAATATTGTTGTAGGATTGCCTAAATTCAAGGTTGCAGAAATGCATAAGGTATGTGAAGCCTGTCAATTTGGAAAACAGGCAAGGAAACCATTTCCTAGACATGTTCAAGAGAGTAAGAAGCCATTGGAATTAATCCACTCTGATGTGTGGACTACTAAAGCTGCATCTCTTGGAGGCTGTCATTATTTTGTCACTTTTATTGATGACTATAGCAGAAAAGTTTGGGTGTATTTTATGAAAAAGAAAAGTGAAGTGTTTGGGCATTTCAAAACTCTTAAAGCTATGGTTGAAAAAGAAACAGGCCTGCAAATAAAATGCCTAAGGTCAGATGGAGGGGGAGAGTATCTCTCAAATGATTTTGCAAGGTTCCTGCAGGAGCATGGCATAAAGTAGCAATATTCATGCAATCATACCCCACAACAAAATGGAATTGCAGAAAGGAAAAACACGCATATTGGAGAGGTATCTCATGCCATGCTCAATGAAAAAGATTTGCCAGATTTTTACTGGGCTGAAGCAGTTGCTACAACAGTCTACATAATGAACAGGACTCCCACTGCAGCAATACATGGGATGACTCCAGAGGAGAGGTATACTGATAGGAAACCAGATATTTCTCACTTGAAGATTTTTGGTTGCATTGCCTATGTTCATATGCCAGATGAGTTGAGATCCAAGTTGGATCCAAAAACTGAGAAGTGCATCTTTATTGGTTACTCTCTGCAGCAGAAAGGGTATAGATGCTATAACCCTTCTACTCGTAAGTTTACAGTGAGCAGAGATGTTGTTTTTGATGAGATGAGTAGCTGGTATAAACCAGTAAATGTGATTGATGATGTAGATGCACAAAATGGTAATGCTGCACAGAATTCACAGCAGCAGTCACAAAATATTAGTGGACTTGGAGTGTCCTCTACCAGTGGTTCATATTCTTCGCCATGGACAGGTAGATTGAGATCAGGAGAATCTTCTCAAAACAATGCAGATAGTGGTATGCAGGTTTCACGAAAAGGAAAAGAGAAGGTAGATCAGCCCATGTTTGATGTGAATGCAGGTCACTCTTATGTGGATGGTGAATCCAGTGGCTCAGAACAGAGCATTGATGATGAGTTGGGTATTCCTTCTATTGTTACACCTGGAGTAAGGAAGACCAGGGATGTTTTGAGAGCACCTGGGAGTGAACCTATTTTGCGCAGGTCTACCAAAGCTAGGTATCCTGTGGATAGGCTGAAATATGATGGATTTACAGCCATTCACTATGCATATATGGTCAAAGTGATACAAGAACCAGAGCCCACTTCTTTTGAGCAAGCCATGGGAAAAGAAAAATGGGAGAAAGCCATGGATGAAGAAATGGATGCCTTGGAAGCAAATGCTACATGGGAATTGGTACCTTTGCCTAAAGGTAAGAATGCAATTGGTTGTAAGTGGGTTTATAAGGTGAAGCACAATGCAGATGGTTCTGTGAACAGATACAAGGCAAGATTAGTAGTCAAGGGATATGCACAAACATATGACATTGACTTTGAAGAAACATTCAGTCTGATTGCAAGGATGGCAACCGTAAGAGCAGTCATTGCTATGGCTGCATCAAAGGAATGGTCTTTACATCAGATGGATGTAAAGAATGCCTTCTTGCATGGTGATTTGCAAGAAGAGGTTTATATGGAGCAGCCACCAGGTTATGTGCATGATGTTCATCCTAAGTTTGTTTGCAGGTTGAAGAAAGCCTTGTATGGCTTGAAGTAAGCACCTAGAGCATGGTCTGACAAGATAGGACAGTATCTTGTCACTATTGGCTTTCAGATTTCCAAGGCAGATTTCTCACTTTATGTGAGAAAAACAGAGAAAGGTATTATGCTGCTTGTCATTTATGTTGATGATTTGATTATGACAGGTGACAATGATGAAGATATCCTTCATGTGAAAATGCTATTGAAGCAGAAGTTTGAGACGAAGGATTTGGGAGAGCTGCGTTATTTCTTGGGCATTGAGGTGATTAGGTCACCAAGTGGGAAACAGCTCTTGCAGAGGCAGTATGGATTGGACATGTTGTCCAAATATGAGATGACAGGCTGTAAGCCTATTTCAGTTCCCTTGGAGCAGAATGTGAAGCTGAGCGCAGATGCAGGTGAGCTTCTGGAAGACCCTACTATGTACAGACGCATAGTAGGAAGCTTGGTTTATATGACTATTACCAGGCCAGATTTGAGCTATGCTGTTGGATTGGTAAGTCAGTTTATGCAGGCTCCAAGGAAACCGCATTTGGATGCGGCTAGATGCATACTCAAGTATGTGAAGTCCACATTGCAGTATGGACTATTTTATGAGACTGGGGTTCAGATACAGTTGCATGGATACACTGATGCTGATTGGGCTGGTAGCATTTCTGATACACGATCTACCAGTGGATATGTGTTCTCTTTTGGGAGTGCTGCAGTCACTTGGAGTAGCAAGAAACAACCTATAGTTGCCTTGTCCAGCACAGAGGCTGAGTACAGGGGTGCAGCAATGGCTGCATGTGAGATAGCTTGGTTGCATAAGCTACTTTATGATATGCATCAGCCTACAGATGGGCCAGTTGTCATTTATTGTGACAACATGAGTAGTATACACTTGGCAAATAACCCAGTCTATCATGCTAGAACAAAGCACATTGAGGTGCATTATCACTATGTACGGGAGAGGGTTTTACTAGGTCTTATTGATCTAGTTTATGTCAGCACAGAGGATCAGGTAGCTGACATATTTACGAAGGCATTGGGCGCAGAGAAGCTGCACAAGTTCAGAGACCTGCTTGGTGTGCAGGAATTGGGATTGAGCTCGAGGGGGAGTGCTTTGTCTATAAAGCAGAGAATGCATTGCAATCATAAACATGACCCGAAATACCAAAAATTTGTTCCACGCTTCATAACTCTGCAAGACAGCATTGAAGATGAGAAAATGTTTGGACAACAACAATTTCTTTACTTCATTTTATTGAGATCTCATAAAAACCATTCCGTTGTTGGTCGGCTCTGATACCAACTTGTAACATGTCCGTTAGTATCTTCCAGGACACATCTTAGCAGTCCATCGGAAAGGATGTCTAGAAAACTCCGTCCGGCACTCCCATGGAATGTTACGGGTTTCGCGATCTAGGTCTTCCCGCGTCTGCCACGTAGCGGAAGTATCCTCGCCGTTCCCCACTTAGGATCGACCGGAATTAGGGTTTTCATGATTGGTCATTAGCTAACAGCAACTAGCGTCAGACCCGAGTGAACTACTTTACGCAGAAACGCCAGGTCCGAAGCGGATTCACGCTGCACTTGGTTCAAGGAGAATGGGAAATGAGAGGGATGCAAGGATCAACCTCTCTGCCATAAGGCATAGTCCCATTCCGTTCCCTCAAAACAGTGTAAATCGGGTAAGACGTAATTATAGGTCATCGTTCTCATTATTTGTTTTGATGATGATGATTATCAACCTGTTCTTCGAGATTTTTGAGAAAAGTTCCTAGCTAACCGGGACCACCCAACCGTAGGAAGGACCCATGGCCCATCCTCCGCACTTTCCTCGGTTTGTTTTAGTTATGTAATTATCTAACGCATTAATTTGACATATAACAATCAGCTTCTTTAATTAACCCTGTTAAGCACTGGTTCCTTCACGTAATCCTTTTATGATCCGAGATACTTTGGCCAATTGGATTCTTGGCACTCCTGCCTCACCTTGAGTTGTGACAAATTTCCTTTCAGAGTTTCGAAAGGAAATAGCAATGAATGTGGGTGTCATTAGGCTTAAGCCAATCCATCCCGAGTAGACACTCATGGATACCTAAATTCATGACTCTGAATTTGACTGAAGTCTTCTTTCCTCCCAGAAAGAATTCCACCTTAGCAGTTTGCCTGGTACAAGTTACCTCACGACCGTTTGCCAATTCCACAAGCAGGGTAGGTGCTTCTACTGTGGCTATTCCTAATCTTTTTGCACATGCTAGTGAGATAAAGGAATGTGTACTGCCACAATCAATCAAGGTTTTGAAGCCTTTATCTTGATAGTCTGACGGTGTCTGAATCATCGAGGACTGGCGATTCGGCCCTTTCTTGTGTAAAGCGGCATGGACTGTTGCTCTTTCGAATTCTACTTCCATAGTCGGATCTTCCTCTTCTTCTTCTTCGCATCTTTTCCTATTGGCAATGCAGGCAGTTCTTCCTCTTCCAGGGGTGGCGGCTCCTTGACCCTGACCTCCTCCTTGGAAAGGCGTTTGACGATGTCCTCCGCTAAGCTTGGGACATTGCCTCTTGAAGTAACCGGGTTCGTTGCAGTGGAAACAATGGAGGTTTCGGTCGTTACTTTGAGTAGGAACAAAGTTGTTGATGTTATTTGTTCTTGCTTTCTTCCTTTGTCCCTGATTGTGACCTTGAACTCTCTTCATTTGAGGTCTGAATGCTCCTCTATTCAGGTCACTATAGGACCAAGTTTTGTTACCCCTTGGTCTAGCTTGCACCTCCTGAATTATAGGCGCCGCTCGAATGAGTGCATCCTGAAGATCTGATGGACGCATAGATTCGAGATGGGTATTTATGGGCGGATTTAAGCCCGCACAAAATTTGGACACTTGCTGCATCATGTCCATCTGTGGTGCATACTTTAAAAGTGAGATGAATTTAGAGTAGTATGCATCAAGAGTGAGTCCTAGCTGTTTTAGCTCGTAGAACTCATTCATTTTTTGCATACGATATGCAGGTGGTAAATATCTTCCCTGCACGGCTTTCTTCAACTTCTCCCAGGTAACGGACCCCTCTGAAGTCCCTTGATCCCTGCACCATTGCTTCCACCAAAGTCTGGCTTCGCCGGTGAGTTTTAACTTGGCGAGCATGGCCTGATTGGTAGGTGCAGTACCAGCTGCTTCAAAGTAATCCTCCATGGATTCAATCCAAATTTCAACATCAGACTGGACGAATCTGCCTCTCCGGTCAAACTCGGGTGGCTTTATCTGCTTGAGGATGAACTTCTTCTCCTGGGTCACAGCAGTACTTGATGTAGGGGCGAATTTGGAACCTGTACCTGGGGTTGTGCCTGGATAAAAGTTTTCTTAACGTTATTATATGATAATCGATGTTAGCTTATCTTTCATTTTTAGTTTAGCTATCTCGTAAACAATGTAGCTACTTAACTTTTTAACATCTCTTATGCACAGCTAGATATTGATAAAAGAAGTCTTTATTTGTATTTACATGGGCATAGCCTTATACAATGTTCCGTGTGATGATAATCCAATCATTACATTCAGTTTGGGGAGAACAACGTTGTATTGCATTTGTCTACAGGAATTGTGTAATAGTAGGGTTTTGGATCATGGATCTTTAGGATCAATAATTCATTGGAAGTTCAGGATACCCTTTCCTTTGGAATCCATACTTCTCATGGCGGCCCAACACTTTAATCCTGTCGGCTGGGATTACACGGGTTACTTCATCATATACATATGAGTTCATTTCAACCCTCCGACCTTGAATATGTAAAGTCAAATTTACGTGAGCTTCCACAAAAATGAACAGCTTCACGACTTTCAAGTCTTCCAACCACTTGATCCTTTTTAGGTTGGTCTGTAGATAAGCAAACCAGTGGGCGGCTATAAAGTAGATTCTTGAAGACCCCGTCCATCTTCGTTCTATATATAAAGGTGATGGATTATAAATCTGCTCCAGGATGTTCATCATCCCAATTCTTTGTCTATAAAGCGGAGAATGCATTGCAGTCATAAACATGACCCGAAATACCAAAAATTTGTTCCACGCTTCATAACTCTGCAAGACAGCATTGAAGATGAGAAAATGTTTGGACAGCAACAATTTCTTTACTTCATTTTATTGAGATCTCATAAAAATAATTTTGTTGTTGGTCGGCTCTGATACCAACTTGTAACGTGTCCGTTAGTATCTTCTAGGACACGTCTTAGCAGTCCATCGGAAAGGATGTCTAGAAAACTCCACCCGGCACTCCCATGGAATGTTACGGGTTTCGCGATCTAGGTCTTCCCGCGTCTACCACGTAGCGGAAGTATCCTGGCCGTTCCCCACTTAGGATCGACCGGAACTAGGGTTTTCCTGATTGGTCATTAGCTAACAGCAACTGGCGTCAGACCCGAGCGAACTACTTTACGCAGAAATGCCAGGTCCGAAGCGGATTCACGCTGCACTTGGTTCAAGGAGAATGGGAAACGAGAGGGATGCAAGGATCAACCTCTCTGCCATAAGGCATAGTCCCATTCCGTTCCCCTAAAACAACGTAAATCAGGTAAGACGTAATTCTAGGTCATCGTTCTCGTTATTTGTTTTGATGATGATGATCATCAAGCTGTTCTTCGAGATTTTGAGAAAAGTTCCCAGCTAACCGGGACCACCCAACCATAGGACAGACCCATGGCCCATTTTTTGCACTTTCCTCGGTTTGTTTTAGTTATGTAATTATCTAATGCATTAATTTGACATATAACAATCAGCTTCTTTAATTAACCCTGTTAAGCACTGGTTTCTTCACGTAATCTTATCACGTGACATAGAAAAACAATATCAAGCAAGTTCTTTTAACATTTCATCATTTTATCTTTGAAATACAATGATTTCCGCCCGTAGGCTTGTCCATAATCTGCCCGAAGGCTATCCAGTAATCCCCAAGGATCACTATTTCAAGCTTCCGCCCGTGAACTAGTATGCGGGCCTCGAGATCCAATCCCAAGTCACGTTAGCCTCTTGTGCAGGACCCGGAAGGCGAGGGGTTTATGGCCAGAGCCCCCCCTGGCACCCAAGCGTCCTCCTGCTCCGAGTAGAACTCAACAGAGAGACCTCTCGCGGCGGGTTTGGTCCATGTTCCCAGCGCGGTCAACAAGCCCCTTAGTTAGGGTCAGGCAGGCAGTCGGGGGTAACTGAAGCTGCCTCTCCCTTCAGGCCTTTAACCTGAAGTATAGGTACTCATTTAATTTGTAATTCATAATTCAAACAGAGCCCTAAAATCTCTAGCAAGCACAAACATTTCCGTTAATCAACCGAGTTATTTGGCAAACTGCTAAGGAAGTGTTCTTTCCTTTTTGAGTGTATCAGCACTCGTCCCCAAGGTGTCTTGTAACTTGGCAAGATCTTTTACATTCTAGTGTAGGGCATACCCAACTTGGTTAACCCTAAAGTTCCTTAGATATGCTAGTTTCCGGTTTACAACTTTCCTTATTTAGAAGGATATCCAAAAATACGTCTTTTTGCAAGATAACTTGCGTAGAGATCTGCCATCCTTGATGAGGGTTTTTACCTTTCCTCCTTGTGAATCAATCACAAGACTAAATGATTTCATACTTGTTGTGTAAGTCCTGCGGTGGAATAATCTGTTCAGATCCTTTAAGCTGACGTATGTCAGGCCTAGGGTTTCTTCTTTTAAGAACCTTAGGGACAAACCCTAGTTCCTTATCTTTACGAATTTATTGTCCCTACAGTAAGGAAAGTAGTCAAGTGCTTAGGGTATGAATATTTCTATGTTTAGATTGGTTTGGATTTTTAAAAAAAATTGGGAGGTAATATTAATCGTCTTGTCACGGTTTTGCTATCCTTGTGACAATTTACTTTCCAGTCAATACGGTTTAATTCTAACTTCCGTTTTCCTTACAGATGAACTCATGCCAAATAACAACATTTGCCTTGCTAAGATGTGCAATTAGCAAAGATAACTTTCTAGTAATTTGAGCATCGAAAGAAACCTTTCATGAATTTAGCCATTTATAACGATTTGTTGCGAAAGGAATAAGACTAATGGTGCAAGATATAATTTCTACACCTTAGGATTTAACTAAAATATACTACTATAGTAAATGGATAATCTTGCTCATAATTTATAATGCTTGATGCAACTTGAAGGAAACTAAGTTCTATTCGTTATCATTCATTCAATTAAGCTAAACTCCTTTATTACAAATAACTCGGACAAATATATTCTATCCCTAACAATTTCTCTTTGCAAGATCCACTTAAAAACCGAACTAAAGACAAGAAGAAAAACCTAGTTTTGGGGTGAGATATCCACATGGATACCGGGAGATGACCCTCCCACAGCTACACCTTGGACTTTCTTAGGTGGCATCGTAGTTCGAATGTGAGATAGCCTTTTTCACTTTCTTCTGGAATTCCACCGTCTCTTTGAAAAAAAAAGAGTGTGGTTTTGCAACCACAAGAACCCTTGGAGGATTTTGACTTGGGGTAGAAGGAATAGAAAGCACTTATTCTCCTTCCTTCCCTTTCTTTTATCTTTTTCCCACTCTTCCTCCTTCACTCCTTCTTTTCACTCCCTCTACTTTCCCTCCCTATCTTTTATCTCACGGCTATTTCTCCCTTACGGGATACCATCCGAGGCCATGATGATGATTTGGATTTTTAGGTTCAGGGGGGAAAAATAATAAGGGGGATACGGGGGATTAAGAGGAAATCTTAGGGAGTTGTGGGAAAAAAAAAGAAAAGAGTTATGAGGGGGTTGAAAAAGGGTTAAAAAGGGTTATAAGGGGGTGATAAGGTTTAGGGGAATAAAACACCGGGGGGGGGAGTAGGTTCCCAAAGTCAAGGGAGGGGCTTAAGGGGAAAAGGGAATTTAAAAATCCTAGTGGGTTTAAAATCGGGGGGGGAACAAGGGGCTTAGGGGGGATTAAACCGGGGGGGGGGGAAGTATAGGAAGGGGGTCTTGGGGGAAAATTTTAAGACCCGGGGGTGAAAGGTATATGAAGGGGGTCTTGGGGGATTTTAGGACATGGGGGCTGTGTGGACACTGGCTTGTTTGATAAAACTAAGAAAACAAAGCTCAGCTAAGAGAGCACATGCACAAAAAGATCTAAAAAGTGAATGAAGGAATCAATGAAAGAGAATGAAAGTCTTCAAGGTAGCCTAAGGACAAAGTAGCCTATGGGTGTGACTCGATTAGCCTAAAGAGCTAAGAGGAGTGGGGGGGGGGGGGGGGGGAACAAATCATGGGAAGGGGTTTAAATGAACTTCGGTGGAACCCACGGGAAAGGCGGCCTTGGAGGAGGCCTTAGAAGCTTTCAAGAAGCTTCTGGGCCTGAGTTGGCCACGTGGATGAAGGCAAGTCGATTGGCAACTCGGCGGCGCCTAATCTTGGCAGCGGTGGCTTCAGGTTGTAGGCGGTGGCTCCTCTCGTATGGCGACAGTTGGCGCACAGCACGTCGTTCTCCCTCTCTCACCCCTCACGCTCAGAATCTCCCTTCAGGCCTTACGACTCCTCCTTTTCTTTCAGCCTTACCACCTTCTCTCGGCCTGCAGCGTTCTCCTCATTAAATAGTGGAGGGGAGGGGGATCTTCCCTCCCCTGCGTGTCATCACGCATGTTCCCCCTCCTCATCCCGAGCTCCACCAAGGAGCTTAATGGCTCCTTCTATTTCCCTCCCCCTCCAGCTCGTCAGTCGGCTGGGGGGATAGGGGGAAATTTTTTAAAAAATTCATTTATCCAATTCGTTTTTTTTTTACGCGGAATATTACATTGAGATATCGAGCTCCACTCATGATATGCCAGGGTGACCGTTGTGCATTTATGTCACCGACTTGTCAGTTGTTGCAGATGTCGTTGGTACACCGCCCATGAATAATAGCTACATGATAGCTATCCTTATCTACTCTAGTTCGTGGCTCAGTTAGTATGCCACCTTAGTTAGTTGAGTTTGGTTTTGAGACCCATATATAGGGTTCTTCTATTTCCTTGTACTAGAGTTCTTTTGGCTTACACAACTAAGAAGAGGAAAACTGTTTTCAGCCTCCACCTGTGTGTGTATTCCCCCATTGTGCAAGCAAGAAAGCTACAAGTGAGATTCCTTCCTTCTCTCCCACAATCTTGACAATGTATATATCCTAAACCATAGCCATGTTATAAAAAATGAGCTAGATGTCTCTCTTACATAAAATGTATATAAACCCTCATTTTCATAAAAGGTTATATATCTTATTGGATTCCATTTTCAAAGAAAGAAGAAAGACATGGAAAAAAATAGAACAAAAAGACATTTACATCATCCCCTTCATCATTATCTTTTTGTCAACACCTTTCTAACCTCATGCTTTTCAAAACCACACCACTGATTTTTTATGAGTAAAGTGATGTTAACTTGAATCTAGGCATTGAAGATGTGTTCTTATGTAAGGAAGTGCATACCCCCAACCACCCCTCCCCCCATCATGGGCCAAGAAACATATGTATACAAATAATTTTAATAGATGTACCTACCCTCATTAAAATTAACCCCTTCTCATGTCCATCCCATTTGTAAAAAGGTTACTTTAAGATGATGCCTACTAGCTCAACTTCCCTTCCCCTACACGAAACACATGTGATATCATCATTAGGATCATCAAAGAGCATAGAAAATGGATAGGCTTTTTTCCCTCACTCTAGATTTCTCTCCTCCAAAATATCAATGATCCTCAGCTCCAATCAAATCTATATGAAGTTGTGGTTGCAAACATCGTCTGATTACTTGTTACCTTTTTACGGCACAAAACCATTTCTACTATCTCTCAATGTGGTTAAGTACATGAGTTTTACTTTAGATTACTAGAGAAGTCCTCACATTCTCACCCTCAAAAAAGTCAATCTATAAGACCTTGGTGTTGAGATAGCAAGCTTAACATGTATGGATATTGATGATGGATCACATGGTTAGATGGGTCCGCACATCTACACTTAGAACATGGGTGATCATTATAATCCTCACATGGTCACTAACTTGTCACTTATTATATTTAGTTTGTTGCATCTAACCTACATCTGCTAGCATAGTTATAGCACCGGTCAATTAGTATAGTCAATTATGCAATGTTTGACTTAGCAAGTCAATTTCCTTTATGTTGCATCTTATCTATAATTTGTGTACATTGTAATATAAGAAAGAAAAATAAGAAACTAGCAAGAAAAAATATTGGTTTGCATCTCTTTTCTTGTGTTCTTGAGTGAGCTTCCTCTTGTGTATTTGGTGTGTTTTTGGCATAGTAGCTCAAGCAAGTCTCCCCACCACACAATTTTTGACACTAGTGGATTAGTATAGTCTGCTATGTACTATTTGACTTAGTAGGCCACTTTCATTTATGTTGCATCTTATATGTACTTTTTGTACATTGTATTATGTGAAAAGGAGAAGAAGAAACCAACAAGAAATATTTTTACCTCCATCTCTCTTCTTGTGTTCTTGACTAAGCATTCTCTTATGTATATGGTGTTTGTTTGGTGTAGCAATATCTCAAGTAAGTCTCCCCAACATGCAATTCTTGGCACTTGGATGGTTGCAAGTCAACCTCTTTCATAAATGGTATTCATTTTTATAATTAAGATAGATAATGTGAGTGCAAATGCTAGCCATTGTTTGTCAAGTTCACATTTTAACAAAAGAAAATGTAAATAATAGGAGAGAAGCTGAATTTGAAAAGTTGCAATGGGCCTTATAGAGCACTACTTCTAACCACCCCCTAGTGATTGTATTTATGTTGCACGCTATGAACATTTGGAGAACGTGCCTAGTTGATCAATGAAGATCTTATAGGTTGAAATTTTGTGCCTTTTTCTTCTTAGCTTCATCCCAATGATTTAGATTTTAAGTAATAGGATTTAATTGATATATGGATCTATCAAAAAGACATTTTGATAACATGGATCAAGGTATAATGAAGTCAGAAATAAACAACCAAAAGGCATTTTTTTTATCGATTTGGTGAAAGTTGGATTACAAAAATTGTGGATGGCCCATTTTTTTGTTGGCATATTCTTGTATAGTGGTGTAGTGACAAGATGTTGAAGGTCTAAAAAAATTACCTATTGTTAACCCATTTAAGTGGTCTAGTTAAACTTTGAAATGTATGGATATCTTCCTTTGCAAGGAAAAAAAAACATTTTAGAAAATTAAAGAGAAAGGGTATTCTCTCTTCTCTCTATCTTGTGGGAAAAAAAAGGAGCAATGCTCTTGCCCATAAATCATGATAGTACACACCTGTTTGAATTGTAGAAAATTCATATTGGTGTGAGGTTTGGTATTCCGTACATGTGTGCTGGAGTTGGTTTACTTTTTTTTTGGGGGGGGGGGGGGGGAGTGAACGTAAAGTTATATTAAAAGTAAGAAGAAAAGATGAAGTTTACAAAAGTGGATCATGGTGCAAGAGGTCCATCCTAGGATTGTTTTGTCAAAATACAACCATTTTCAACCATATGATAGTATATGCTACTTTAAGTCAATAGTATTTCATAAGTAACAACATTGGAAATTTTCATCCTTTGGTTTTGAGATGTTAAAGAGCTTTTAGTCTCATTTTGTCTAGCACATCTTTAGGCACTATTGAGTCATATATTTCTAAAAACATGGCTTCTTTGATCTCCATTTTCAATCATCTTCGCTAATGAACCAGAAATTTCTTGAAGTTAAGATATTTTGATTCTTCTTCCTTTAGGAATGAGAAATGTTTTTATTTCTCCTTCTTTTGGTTTTTACCAAAGTCCTTCTCTAGATTCTATTTTAATGGTTATAACCTGCCACAAAAATTATGCATTAAAACTATACATTGGCTCCAAAACAATTTGGCCAAATATTAGTTTGTTTCTCTCCATATCGATATATTCCATAGAGATATGCTCCTTAACTAGTTCCAAATTACTAGATCCGCACCATAAATCTCTCCCAAAAGCACTTACTTCCATGTAATTGTTGATAGATACAAGGGTGCTATCATTACTCGTAATATATTCACAATATATGTGTTAGTTCTACAAGAAAGAAATAGATGAGGCACAGTCTCTATTTCTATCTTGCACTTTCAGTGCATGTGCCCTATGCCTATCTTTTGAGCCATATTGTTTGTCCACATTGCTTTTTACATGATTAACCATAGTAAGCAGGAGGCTTCAAGATAAATGTTATTTTTGTAGATAGGTTGACTAAGTCCATTGCTACCTATTCTATGAGAAACTCCATCTTTTATTCAATTTTAAAAATAATTTGTTGAAAGGATGGGTCTATCATTCCACCACCATAGTCGTCTCTTAAGGGATTCACTATATATATGTATATATATCTATGTGTGTGTGTGTATGTGTGTGTGCGTGTGTGGTATTCAAAGGAGGGATCTATCATTCCACCACCATAGTCCTCTTGAGGGGTTCACTATATATGCATGCATGCATGCATATGCATGCATGTATGTATGTATGTATGTATGTATGTATGTATGTATGTATGTATGTATGTATGTATGTATGTGTGTGTGTGTGTGTGTGTGTATATATATATATAATGTTTACTCAAAGCTTATTTATAAATATCCTTATCTATGAATGTTCCTTGAATAGAACACAACATTTTTTAATTCAATATGTAAATAACCCCTCTATATGACAACGTTTTGTATGTAAAAAATGTATAAAAGTAATCTTTTAAAAATCCCTTACTTTGTATCCACGTGAAACACATAAATTCATGAGTGACCCCTGTTGGAGCTACATATAGCAATGCTCGGCGAATGTGGTCACTAGAGGATGTTGATGATACAAAGTCATTACTCACTTCTTTTCCTTTTCTATATGTTCATGAACCTCCTTGACGGGATAATATTGACTCTTCAAATTAGGATTTACAACTTGCACGTGTTATCACTGATGATGACCTTGGCATTGATCTTGATGTTGATCTTTCAAATTAGGATTTACAACCTGCACGTGTTATCATTGATGATGACCTTGGCATTGATCTTGATGTTGATATTTCAAATTAGGATTTACAACCTACACGTGTTATCACTGATGATGACCTTGGCATTGATCTTGATGTTGATCTTTCAATTGTTAATGAGCATGATACTCATCATGTTTATGATGTTGATATTCTTGAGAATGCTCTCAATATTTGTGAAGACCCTATCTCTTATTGTGATGCCATGTCATCCCCCAAAAAGGAACAATGGCAGGAGGCCATGGAAGTTGAGTATGAATCTCTTCTCTCTGAAGGTACATGGGTTCTAACTAAGTTACCACATGGACGTACTACTATTAAATGCAAGTGGGTTTATAAGACTAAAACAAAAATAGATGGAACATTTGATCAATTCAAAGCAAGGCTAGTTTCCAAAGGTTTTTTAGAAACTACATAAGTTGATTATCAAGAAACTTTCTCACCCGTTGTTCATATTACCATTATTTGGGTATTGTTAGTTTTTGTAGTTGAGTTTGATTTGGAGGTTCACCAAATGGATGTGAGAACTTCTTTTCTTGATGGTGATTTCAATGAAGAGATATACATGGAGCAACCAAAGGGATTTTTAGTCAAAAACAAGGAAAAATTTGCTTGCAGAGTTCTTCGAGCACTCTATGGTCTCAAACAATCTTCATGTATTTGGTATCAAAATATTGATCTCTTTCTTACAAAACAAGGTTTTATCTCTTATTCTTTAGATCCTAATTTATATGTCTAGCATAGCAATGATAGTTTTGTTATACTTTCTCTATATGTGGATGATACCATACTTGTTTCTAACAATCTTAACCTCCTTAAACAAGTAAAGAAGGTCTTATCTTCTACATTTGACATGGTGCATCTTAGAGACATACACTCATGTCTTGGTATTCAGATTCAATGCTATCGAGAAAAGGGCGTTTTATTACTGTGTCAAACAAAGTTTATTGAAGATATTGTTCAAAAATTTAGTTTGGGTTCTGCACATCATGCTAGTACTCATTATGATGTGAGCTCTACCAAAAACTCTCACTTTCTGTAGAATGATGGACAATTAGCATTACATTAAACTTATGCTGATCTTGTTGGATATCTTCAATTTGTTGGCTTAAATTCTTGTCATGACCTTCTTTTTGCTGCAAATTAGAAAACATCTTAGTTCTTCATTCCTTAAACATTGGGCTATAGCTAAACGAGGTTTGAAGTATTTGAAAGGTACTAAAGATTTTGAGTTGGATTATTGGTGCCAACAAGACTTTGATTCTCTACATTCACTTCAACTTTTGGATTATGGAGATGCAAATCGGGCAAGCTCTCACTTATCTATGCATTCTACAAGTAGAAATTGTTTTTTGGTTATCTTGTTTCTTAGATTAACAACAAGAAACAATGCATTAAGACCGAAACTTGTTAAAAATGGCACTTTTGTTAATCCATGGATTAAGGAAAGGGCCAAATAGATTTTTCCATGTGGAAAAAAATATGGTATTCTTGTCTCCTCTGCTTCTACTCTACTTCTGATATAGTAGAGTTAATTTTGTGATCCTCCACTCCTATTTAGCTAAAATCTTCAAACCCTGACAAGTTTTGGTAGTCCCAATGGCCCCTATTAACTAATAAAAGCTAACAAAACCTCTAACAAAGACATGACAAAGTTCATTTCATTAAGACCATTTTGAAAATCAAAAGAATTTTCAAAGTTCTTGGTACTCATAGTATTTTTAATTTGTCTCCTTAACCTCTCTCTTTAGGTTTCTTTGTTTGAACATTGTCTGCATACTCCTTGTCTTTTACATGGTGTCCACAAGGCATCCTTCTCATTCCATAAACTCTTGCACCATGTATATCAAGAGTACAACTAGAGAATGGGAGCCCAAAACATTTACTATAAATGATTGGGTTACAATGCTACCATCTTGCAGGGGCTCTCACAGAGTGAAAAAAACAAAAAAGGGGATATCAAATATCATTGGAAGGGACCTATCTTTGCCTTCAAAACCATGCCTCAAGGCTGGTTTGCTTTGGTGCAACTTGTTTACATGGCTAGAGATATGCACTTGGCTCCATGGGAATGTTTTTCCTCCAGCAAGCACACTGTAAGTTTGAGTTGTAAAATATATGTGAGTATATGCTTTTGTTTGAAGCGCCATATGCTAAAAAATGGATTGTTGGTTGTATATATCTTTCCATCAACAAGTTTCGAGCGGCAACCTGTGGATAGCCCCAATGGAACATTCCATGCCATTCATAAAGAATTTTCAAACATTATTTATGCTGATCAAACCATGATTTTTTTTCATGAAAGTGGAATTTTTTGTATTATGCATAATATGTGGTTTTTTGAAGAATAGGTGTGTATGGATACCTTGAAGATCTATAGTTACCAAGCATGCCTGATGAAGCAACAATGGAGAGTTTTAGAAAATATTGCTCCTCTTAGTAGGTGTTTTCTTTGGTTGCCCGAATAACTTAATTACCTTATGAACTCTTTTCTTCTTGGGCTTTAGAGGAGAAAGCTTAGGCATGCCGCCCTTCATTTTAGGCCCCTATTATTTGGACCTTGGAGACTTCTTTTTCTTGGTGGTTGGCATTTTCTTGCCTTTGCCCTTTGTTGTTGCATTTCCTTTGGAATTTTTAGCTGGGAGAGGGAAATCTGGGTCCACCGATGTAATTGCCCTATCTAAAACTAGTTTAATACACCTCTCCCGTATCCACCACATGTACGACTTAAGGTAGTCTCTACACTGTAACAAAGCACACAAGTTATTAGAAGTAGCAAGAGACTTTCACTATAAAAAGGATAAAGCATAGGAGACTTACATTCACCCTTCCACATTCAGTAACTTTGAATCTATTATCCTTGAAGCATTTGAAACCACTCTCCAGTCCCACAACTACGTCATTTTGCAATGGAACCTCTTGAAGCAGAAACTTGAAAGGTCTCTGAGGATCAAAAATGCTTTCAAAGTTGGTGTCCAAGTGGGTACTAACAAGTCTGTCAGCACTACATATATTAACTTATTAATGAATATTATAAATTTTATCCAATAAAAGATTAACTAAAGAGTGTTTATTGACAATACATCTTTGATTGGCCATGGATTCCTGAAAGAGAATTCATAAAAATGACCTCTCTTGTAGGAATGTTGATATAGATTAGGCTCCAATATCCTCTCCAAACCAAAACACAAGCAAGCAATAACCCTAAAGACAAATCATCAAGAGATAGAATGTTGAAGAAAGTGCCTTTTAATATATGGAAAAAAAATATGGTGGTTTGTGGCACTATCAAAGTGCTTAAAAACCCTTGCAATATTTGAATCATATTCTGAAAATGAATCCATAGAGAGAAGTGGATCAATAACAAATATACTCTAAGCAATATCGATGCTAAGAGAAGCAACATAAGCCCTATATACAACCCTATATACAAAGTAAAGAATGAATAAGAGAATGAGTGCAATATAAGGATCCTTGAAAAATTTCATTATCAATAAAGAGAAGCAAAAAAACTTAACTCAAACAACAATAAACTATTGAATCTATTAGTCGAGTATCCTTTTTCTCAAATAGGATCTTATCCTCCGGAGAAATGCTGAGGTAGTCTTCTTTCGCATGACTAACAGAAACATTCACAACCATTTGGCCGTGCACTTTTTCCATCCTCTCATAGTTCACTGGGCTAAGAGACAAAATCTTTCTCTGCCAGATCAGATCCTCATTTTCTATTACATTTTTCCTTTTCTCCTCCGAGGCAACCTCCTACTCACTTGCAACCCTTGCACAATACAAATAGGTAACCTAGTCTTCAATCTTGGGTGTTGGTGGCTCTTTCTACTTTCTCCTAGGTGGAACATTGAGGATTTCAAATGCCTTTTGATCAATCAAAGAGGAAGAGGCTTCAAAACTTTGTCAAGCCTATATCTAAGTCTACTAACCATACTAAGTTCTTCCTTCATTAATGTAATTGGACGTGCATGGGCAATTGCAATATAAGCATCAATCATAAAATCTATTACAAAATCCTATGCTGCCTCTTGCAAGGATACTAGGGCAGATAGTTGCCATCTCTTATTGAGGCCATCCCTAGAAGCAATAGAGGACAACCTATTAGATATCTCCTTGACCAATCTAAAAAATGCAACCTTAGGAATAAGGTGGTTAGTTGCCTTTTAAGCTTTCCTGATCTCTGCAAAACACCTCTACATGCAAAACCATCTTGACTTTTTCTTTTTCCTCACATGGGCTTCCTTGGCAAGCTAAAGTTGAGAAGAAGTTGAGGGCTCAACCTTACCAGATGACTTGTTCTCTGAGGATTCACCTTCACATACTTTACCAGCTGGTGTAACAGGGACAACAATTTCTTCAATTATCTCCTCAACAATTTTCTCAGCACCTTCTTCAAAATATTTCTTTACCAAGAACTTCCTTGCAGTTTTTTTTTGTCCTGGCCACCATTGAAACTAACACAACACGATAAGGAAGCTAAATACGAAGACAACTAACTTCCATCGCACTGAAACAGAGACTTGATGGAAGCCAAAACAATGCTAGGCCTTGAACTCTTGATCCTCGCTTCGCACTAAAGGTTGGCCCAATACAATGTGATAGTGAGAATTTGAGTTCCTTCTTTGCCCTTATCACTTCATAATGGGAGATTCCAACAAAACGCGAATGCACGAGCTCATTGTTTCTGTTTTCATGCCCTTGCTTTGTATTTTCCCCGCCCGTAGTGCAATGCGAGAAGACAAGAAGAATCTCCCTCCTCACTCTACGTCGCTTCATATTCTTGATAGCTCCAATACAATGGGACGAGGGTTGTTGCTAAAGTTGCTGAAGTATGCTTTCGCACTATGTCAGAAAAATCAGCAGCCTTCGAACTATCTAAAGTCCAAATTGTGCATCTCCATCTCCTTCTCTCCTTCGCTTCCATCTTCTTCTTTATTACCATCACCCCCTCCATCCATAATCCCATTCCCAGCCTCCACGTCACCCCCTCCATCCATACTCTGCATTCCCCATCAATACGGCTACTATGCCGTAGAAGTCAACATGGCCCTACTAGCACTAAACCACAACAACTTAGACCCCATAGCCTTTAATTTAACTTCCACATCCTCCCCATCAAATTTATCCTCCACCTCACGCCTCAACACATTCCCAAAGTGATGCACAGATCGGATACCGTAAGCGTGCGTAGTGAGCGTCAGAAGGTCCTCAAGAACAAAAGAACTCTACTTTTTGCACAAAACTCAATGTAAAAAGCATGCATGACATGAACAAGAGACCAATCAGGTGTAATCTCCCCCCATGCCTTGTGTGAGCACTCCACAAAGCATGTATTTTATGTATTAATAATCTTCAAGCTTAAATAATAACCCAAGTTACAAAATAGCATGCTTTTGGCTTTTGATTTTGCTTTAGTGCCAAATAGAAATAAAGCTAATGGGAGGGTGCCCAAGAAGTCAGGCATACCAATATAATGTCCAAATACAAATATCTAAATCCTACGCCCATGCACATACAAAAATAATAAATAAATATCAAATACCTTAATAAATAGGTGCGACAAAATATAGACGCCATGCTTAAGGTATGCGCCCATCAAAATATAGATGATAACTTGAATACACACTATCCTCCAATGCTTTCCACCGCCACTGCTGCTATCTCTACACATCAACTGAAGCATTCACAATCGCTAGTAAAATAATACAATTAAACCAACAAAAGTGAATACCTAGCAGTCTTCAGCTACATAAATAAATCAATTAGTTAGAAATAAATCCTAACCTTAATTTATCATGAGTGTGCACTCTAAACTCATAAACATTTACTAATTTAATATGTATTTTGCAGAATCACCTGCTATGGAATCACCCATGTACATACTAAATTAATGAAACGCCCGAAAAGGATAGGCGTCCCTATCGACTTCTCGCACAAATAATCCACTTTGTATATGATCCCCGATAATAAAAGTTTATGGAATCCACCGTAAAACCTCACGAAATCCACCGTGGCACGGAATACACCGTGGCTCCACCGTGTAATATGCCTCCTGGCATCATACCCCCGGGGTGGAATAGCAATTGTCCTCAATTGCTATTAGCTCAATGTGGAGCTAACAGAGTGGGGAAAGCATTTAAGTCTCTAGTGTGCATCCATTGGGCCTCTTCAACAGGATGGTTTTTAAACTTGACCAAATATCTAGAATATCTATAGCCAGTTCTAGTTGTCATAAAGTCAGTATCTATGATAGCTTCAGGCTGAAGGATTTCCATCTCTTCATCTAACAAAGGTGGGTTTTCATAGACAGGGTGTACAGGTAATTGGCCTCTAAAAGGTCGTGATAAACTAATGTGAAAGGTGTTGTGAATTTTTCAGTGTGGTGGTAGTTCTAACTTAAATGCATTGTCATTGATTTTGTGAATGATTTTGAATGGTCCATAGAATCTAAGAGCTAATTTCACAACTGGATGTTTATCTACCCTTTGTAATCTACGTTTTTCTATTCTTAACTAAACATAGTCATCAACTGTGAAATTCATGGCCTGTCTTTTCTTATTTGCTTGCTTTGTATATGATTGCTGGGATTTGGCAATCATGTCTTTAACTTTATAAAAAATAGTAGCGTGCATGTTAGCAATATCATCAGCACTTTGAATTTTATTTGATAATGATGCAACAGGTGTAGACAATCTATAACCATAAATAACTTCAAATGGTGCTTTCTTTGTAGCTGTGTGTGGTGTATTATTATATGCAAAATGAAGTAAATGTAGATATGTATCCCATGTATGTGGTTTTGAAATAGTGTAAGCACATAAAAGATCTAAAATAGTATTGTTAGTAGCTTCTGTTTGACCATTTGTTTCAGGATGAAATGCAGATGAAAAATCAATCTTTGTTCCTAAGTTAGCAAATAGAGTAATCCAAAAATTATTACAGAATCTAGAATCACGATCAGAAATAATAACTTTTGGTAATCCATGGTTAGTGAAAACAGTTTTCAAAAACAATTGAGCTGCTTGAGATGATGTTAATGTTTTCTTGCATGGAATGAAATATGCTTGTTTGCTAAACCTGTCTACCATAGTCCAAATCATATCATGGTTAGCTTTAGTATTAGGTAAAATAGTAATAAAATCCATAGAAATTTGTTTCCATGGTCGTGATGGAATAGATAAAGGCATTGGTAAACCATACTGTTTACCATGATGTCTCTTAACTCTTTAACAAACTAGCATTCAGAAACAAAGTTAGATACATTAGTATCCATATTTGGCCAATAAAAATCTTCAGTCAATGTACGCAAAGTAGATATAATACCTCTATGACCTTGATATGGAAGACAATGAATCTCATTCAAAACAAAAGATCTAAATGGAACTGTAACACATAATCTCTTTTCATAAAACATGAATCCATTACTGTAAGACAATGAATCGATAGGAATCCAGTTATTTCCAACTAATTTATTCCAATCAGCTTGAAAAGTAATATCCTAATGATAAATATCTTTCATAGGGATAAGAGAATCAAATGATATGAGAGAAAAATTATGAATGGTCGGTCTTCTACTTAAAGCATCGGCTACTACATTCTCTTTTCCTGGTTGATATTGGATAAGGGGATGAAAACTCTGAATGAAAGCTGCCCATTTGATATGTTGGTCAGATATTTGGGATTGACTAAGGAGATGTCTAATACTTTATTGGTCAGTCTTAATCATAAACTCAGAACCCATTAAGTAATGTTTCCATTGACGTAAGGCTTGTACAATAGCTAACAATTCTTTATCATATGTAGAATATTTAAGTTCAGATGGTTTCAGTTTACAACTAAAATAGGCTATGGGATAATTATATTGCATAAGTACAGCTCCTATTCCAGATCCGCTAGCATCAGTAACTACTAAAAAGAATGGTCTATTGAAATCATATAGTTGTAATATATGAGCATGGGTTAATGCATGTTTCAATAAATCAAAAGATTTTTGTTGATTATCAGACCAATTATAAACAATACCTTTCTTTAAAAGTTTAGTCAAAAACAAAGCAAGTAATGAAAAATTTCACACAAACTTCCTGTAAAAACTAGCAAGACCAAGAAAAGAATGTAACGCATGCACATTTTTTGGTATGGGATAATTCAATATTGCTTCTATCTTCTTAGGGTCAACCTTAATACCTTCTGATGACACAATATGACTTAGATATTCAATTTTTGTTTGAAAGAATTCACTCTTTTCTGGATTAGCATACAATTGATTATCTTTCAACAACTTGAAAACTAAAGACAGATGTTCATAATGCTCATTCCCGGTTTTACTAAATACTAAGATATCATCAAAGAATGCTATAACACAATGCTGATATTTCAGAAATATGTGATTTATCATTCGACTAAATGTAGCAAGTGCATTAGTTCATAATGTCCAAATTGTGTTCTAAATGCAGTTTTGAATATATCAGATTTATCCAATCTCACTTGATGATAACCAAATTTAAAATCTATCTTACTGAATATAGCAGAACCTTGTAGTTTATCCATAAGATCATCTACCCTAGGAATCGGATATCTATTCTTTACAATAATCTTATTTAGAGCACGATAATCAATGCACATGCGATAAGTATTATTATTCTTCTTTACTAACAAAATAGGTGCGCCAAATGGAGAACTACTAGGTCTAATTAATCCTCTGTTTAATAATTCCTCTACTTGATTTTGAATTTCTTTCTATTCAATTTGATTATGCCTATATGGTGCTTTACAGGGTGGTTGTGTACCAGGAATTAAATCTATTTTGTGATATTCAGGACGTGAAGGTGGTAGTCTAGGTGGTAAATCATCAGCAAAACAATCTTTAAATTGAGCAAGGAATTGTTTATGCCTAAGATACATATATTTTTCTTTTGCTTGAAGTTCATTCACCCAAATTAAATAAGATTCACTACTTTTACGTAATGCACGTTTAGCTTGAGTATGAGTAAGCAGTGGAAAATTATTAGAAACGTGCATACCATACAATGTAATTTGTTTTCCTTGAAAATGAATTTTAATTGAATGTGTGGAATAATCTATATCAGGATTATACTGATGACGCCAAGGCATACCTAGGATAATATCACTAGACTGCAAAGGTACAACTAAGAAATTCCTTCTTTTAGTGTATTCACCAATTTTAATTTCTAAGTCATACACCTCTTGTGTTCCATTATATCTTGTGCCTAAGAATACTGCTTTAATGCGATAATGTGTAGAAACAGTTTGTAAATTCAATTCTTTCACTAACTTTGCAGAAATAAAATCATGTGTGCTACCATCATCATGCAAAATAATCTTTTCTTTTCCATGCACTAAACATTTCATTGTCAACAAAGAATGTGGAGTTGGCATACCTGGTAAAATATCTGAAGGAGTAGCAATGTCGTCCTCATCTTCCGTAAAGTCAGGCATTTTCTCACGTTCTTCTTTATCCATTGCTCCAAGATAATTGATATGGACAGGTGGTTTCTTTGAATGGCAATTGGCTACTAGATGTCCAGGTTGATGGCATTTGTAACATACTATAAGTTTAGCTTTAAATACATTGTTGGCAATTGCAAAAAGTCTAGGAATATTAGGATTTGGCTGTGAGGATGGCTTAGGGTTTGGATTGGTATTTGATGGCAAAGCAGGTGGTTTTTTCCAAGATTTACGGAAAGATGATGAAGGAAAACGACTTTGATTAAATCTTCTAAAATTTGAATTGAATTGCTTGGAACCATAGTTACCATTTGCTTGAAATTGTTGTGGACGCTTATCTCTTCCTCGAATCTTGTCTTTAGTGTCATAAGCCAAAAATTTTACATTTTCAAGGGTTGTAGGCTTGAACATATTGACTTCAGCATAGTAATGTCCAAGTAAGCCAGACATAAACTTGCGTTTGTGAGTCGCTTTTGGTACATCTTCGAGCATACGGAGTTGCAATAGGGCATTCCAAAAACGTTCGATGTATTGGAAAATAGGCTCACGATCTCTTTGCTGTAGAAGATCCCATTGCTTTGTGGCTTTTTCATGGAATTGAGGAGGAAGGAAATTCTGCAAAAACTTCTTTTTCAAACTCTCCCAAGTAGTGGGACAATCAATGCTCTTGCGAACCACAATCCACCAAAGAGATGCTCGATCGACTAAATGATTAGTGACACATTTAATTTTGTCTTTTTCAGCGTATGTCTCTTCATTAAAGTAATCATCAAACTAACTGATAAATACAAGTACAGTCTTTCCATCTCAAGTTCCATTGAAAGTATGGAATTTGAAGTTTCTTTTACTTATCTTTGTTTCTTTGCGGATGGATTGAGCTTCGAGCGTCGCATCGATGGTACGTCGGATAAGATCTTCAAGTTATGGTCCATCTTTGTCAGTGGTAGATCATTGCAAATTGGCCAATTGAACTTGCAAAGCTTATCGGGCTCTTTGTTCTTCATCAAGCTGCATCATAATTAAATCCAATTTTTGTTCCATTGTAGGTTCAGGAAGGTCGCCTTCAGCCATTAAATCATCCATGTTTTGTTTCGTCATCCTATAAAAATCCAAAAGACCTCACTTTCTCAAAATCCAATTAGCGAGATGAGCGTAGCTCAAAGTTGGGAATACAAGGCTTATAGATTTTTTTTGTTTGGCTTTCATGGTCTTTGTCCTTTGCGGTTGTGGGATTTTTGGTCTTCGTAAAAACTGTGTATGACCTTCTGCGTGTGCTGAAATTGGTTCAGCAAGTCTGCGTATGTAAACAGAGTCTTCCAGGAACAATTTTGTAGTTCTGTGCTTCTGCGTAGGAACAGCCTTTATGGGAGTAATTGGAATTAGTCTGTAATTACTTCTGTGACTTGTTTAATCTTTGTGACTTGCAGTAATCACAAGACTTGGAGAACTTGAATGATTTAGCTTGTTTAAAGCTTAAGTGACTTAAGCTTAAGAGGATTAAACTGATCGACGAATTTTGAGGGGGGAGGGGCCGTTTTTTATGCCGAAATTCACGTTGATGTGCCGCTGCTGCCGCCGATTTTCAGTTTAAAGATACTAAGATTTTTTAAAGCTTAGTTCTAAGCTTTAACTTTAAGCTTATGAAGTTTTATGCTATGGATATGAAGATCTCATGTAGCTCCTCATCGCTCATCCCTCGACTCGTCAACAAAGTACGATAATATAAATCTCATGAAGATCTTATGATTATCTAAATATCCACAAAGGTCACTTGCATAGACAAAATTTGATGTTAGCATAATCATTATAAATCATACAAAGTACGATAATATAAATCTTTAAAAAATGATCTTACTTAAAATGCATATCTTATGTATCCTTATAAGTGATTCGTCAACAAATTGAGTAGGTGGATGCTCCAAGTATGAAGTACCCTATGGCCCCATGTCAATCTCCTAACATAACTCCGCATATACTGGAAGGTCAATAGACATCTCACCACAAAAGGATGAGTACACTGCGTTCTCAAAGAATTCTTGGATTTCTATATTTCCATCATTGTTACCCGATATTGGCTCCTCTATATGCTCCAAGATTTCAGTGGCCTCCACCCCTTGCAATATCGACCCCTCTATTTGCATACTATTCTCATCTATGCTTAGAACATTTCTTTGATCATATACTCTCGCACTTCAGAGAGCTGAAGGTATAACGTACCACCATCGAGGTTGTTGGGGGTTTGGATAGAAAATTACATGTTCACAATCACGTATAAGAGAGATTTAACTATTGTGACATGTACCATGTCATAATACAATTAAAAAACACATGAGTTAATGCACATGTTCACAATGGGTCAGCAACACAAACATGTCGCGCAAATTCGTCCATTTTTTTTCGGAATCTATTTTGAGAAATCCAAATGGACCTCTTTGAACTGTTGCTCCAGCTCCTTCAAGTACCACTTTGAACCATTGCATATAGAATAGGATCATGGAGAAGCTATGGTAATCCACTGTGATAATACTTTGCAACTTCCCAAAATACTTCATCTCATCTATAACTGTGTTTGGATTAATTGCTCGTTGTCAGCTCTCTTGCTCAAACCTTGCCATGATACCACAATCTATTATGGAGCGCATTTTGTCAATACGCTCCACGCGAAAATACCGTCCGCGCGACCACGCCGCACTATATATTTTGTACTATACATTGAAATACTCAATTAGTGGTTGCATATAAAATATAGATACGACAAACCCTAAACACGTCATCACCTTTCAGCTACATCCCCTTGAGAATTCCCACTCCTCGGTTGAGACCTCCCCCCTTCGCAAGATGGTGCGGTCAAAGCTTCATGCAACCATCACATTGTCATAAACTATGGTATCTCCTCCATGCCCTCGGGATATAGAATTGGTCGAAGGCGTATACGACATCCAAATTCAGATCGCTCTTCCTCTTGATATTTCCTAGCTTTCTGGTACCTAGCGAGCCACGTCTCCATAGAGACATGGTGCAACATACGAAAGCGATTCACTTTCTTATCCATTGCAGCATCCATTCTTTTTTCTACCCCATTTCTAACCACCACATCTCCGGTCAGTCTATCATCGTCCTTCAATGACCATAGCATATTGTTATCTGAATCCACCGTTGGTAGCCATTGTGAAATATGCACTAACGCCTCAGATACTAACCAACTTTCAGTCATGCTACCTTCTGATCGAGCTCATTGTTGCACAAATCCTTTTAGGGTTTTCATGAAGCGCTCTAAGAACATTCATCATGAATGGATAGGTCCAGCATTCTCCACTTCATCTACATGATGCAGAATAAGATGGATTTGTATCGTGAGTATGCTGGTAGGTAGGTGTTTCTCAAAGAGACACACCGTCTCTACTGCTCCCCACATTGCGAATTCAATAGAGGACGTCTTAATCTCCTTCTATGGGATTTTAGCCCTAATAATTGGTCTTCTTTAAAAAATAAAGATTTGAGAGAATGCATCATACCTATCGGAGTGTGGATAGACTTGACTATTTGCTTCACAATGTGCTCTTCTTTAGTGGACAAAACCCAAGGAGTGCGAGGTAGCTACCAGCAACTATCAGCACTCGACTGTGACCAAAGCGCCTCGATCTTGCCTACCTTCTTCAATCCATTCATACCCCTATAGTGTCTCTCTTTCTTGTGATGTGGTCCCATAGCAAGCTACCCACGTTCTTGAAAATATGCATGGGATCCAACAAGTGGTTGATCTGTAAGTGGGTCCAATCTAAAAACTCGTAGAAAACTGAGAACCGTCGCATTCCATTTGGATGTGACTCCGTGTGGACCATTTTCAGCTCGTATCAGCTTTGGGCATTTATACGTGCTCGAGATTGTCCAAGAAAACCTTCCCCGAGTTCATGACCCTATAGCAAGAAAGGGACGTGTCCTTGATATACCATCTTCTTCATGGTTCGTGACTTTCGAGAGTCAAACTGTGGCCCACACAATGGACATATATAATAACCTGAGATAACCAGAGCTGTCCCAACACCTCTATCTAGTGAATACAAACTTGAACGAGCTATGATAGATATTATCAATGAGAACAAAAGCCTACTTACTTGAGCACTCTCTGAATCCCAAAAAGTCATCCATGGTCCACATGAGAATGCCTCGAATATTAGTAGAGCATCGACCATCGCACTTGCTCATATCTTGCAGAGTGACCCCTTCCTCCCACAAAATCTTAAGCTCATCGACTAATGGACAAAGATACACATCCATATTTTTGACTTTGTAGCGGCCGAGAATGAGCAAGCTAAGAATGAGATATCCTTTCTTCATAGAAAGCCATGGAGGGATATTATAGTTTACAAGGACTATAGACCATACACTATAAGAAGTTGAGCGCAGACCAAATGGGTTCAGGCCATCCATAGCAAGACCAAGCCGAAGATTCCTTCGCTCTCGAAAAAAGCCTGGAAAGGTAGAGTCAATGTGGCTCCATGTGCATGAATCCACTGATATTCATTGAACTTCATCTGTGGACCTATTCTGCACATGCCACGTTGTCAAGCTTGCCATGCTGAACGTACGAAACATGTGGTTTATGCGGGGCATAAGCGAAAAGTATCTAAAAACGTTTTGAGGGATGGTTTGCCCTTGCAAGTTGTGTTGATACTTGTGAGCACCACACTTTGGACATGTCTCCACAGTCTCGTATTCTCCTCGAAACAGTATGCAATCATTGATACATGCATGGATGCTGTTGTAGTCCATGCCAAGCTTTCATAAAACATGTCGTGCATCATCACAAGACTCGGGCATGGTATTTACAAATGGTAATATATGATACTTCAATAACCTTAAAAAATCATACAATACCTTGAAAAAATACAAAAATTTTTAATGATAGTGCCAAAAAGAAATCAACAAAGTATACGTATAAGGTACCTGAACAACTCGGTCACACTCGCATTGCTCCACCCGTATTTTGCTTACACACTTAGGAGTGCAAGCAGTGTCTTCACGCGAGATACTCGACACCCATTATATAATGGTATGAATGCTTCCTCTCTAAGCGAATTAGAAGTTTCGACATCCATGGGTATCAATGCATCGATCATTGCCTCCATCTCAGGCTCCAAGGTTGTAGGTTAGTCTGGAAGACTGCCTATCTCCTCTGGTATTGATGGTATAGATTGGGTAGTACCTTCCAAGTGGTGAATTGGCTCAGACACTCCATCCATCGCATGCCCACGAACTCTTCTAACTAGCCACAAAGGGTGTACTCTTCCTTGAAACGAGATGTCACCTCCGTGGATAAAAAATTTGCTAGTCACACCCAATGTTTTTGTATATGGTATTCAATTAGCTTGTGAATACAATGCATGATTGATATACACTTTTCTTATCGTTTGCTCAAAATCTGAGATTGCATAATCAATGTTCTCAGATTGAAACTCGCCGAAGCGTCGTATATGTTTTATAAAAAATCGATGTTTTCGTCTAATTGCTAGCTTAAATTGAGAGAAAGGACATGGGACACACTGATTAAGATATGCCTCGCGATCTTGAACATCATGTTGGAAACTACGAGGAAGACGAGAGACGAAAGGAAGAGAGGAGAGAAGAGAGATATGAGACATCTGAAGTGAAACCCCAGAAGTGTGTCAACTGAGCACACATGATAGGAATATATAGAGGGGACCTGGAAAGCTATATATAGACAGACTATATATAGCTAACACCCCCGCTCAAATAAAGATCCCTTACTATGGATGAAAAGACCCTTGAGGGCTCAAAGAAAAAACCCACAGCTCTATATAGGCCTACTGTTATATTAATATTCAAAATATAAAATTACAAAGTTGAACTTACAAGATCCTATTCATAGGCATCAAAGGAGCTACATTACTCAGGAGCTACATCACTCCTGAATTACAACAGCCTATTCAGAGGCATCAATATAGCTTTATCACTCCTAAATATACAACATGTAAAATAAGGATAAGCGACATCACTGCAAAAGATAAAATCTCCGAGAAATTCCTTCAACTGAACTTGGGATATAAGCAGTATATCTGTCACATCTAAACTTAAAGAAAAACGTTACAGTGACATTAGAAAAACACAAGGTCTATAGAGACAGTTTGCGACGCCGCTCTGTAGACAACATAACACATATGGGGCCCCATGAACAGAATATAAATAAAACAATTTTTCATCAGCTGGAATATAGACACTCATCAGCTGGAAAGAATATAAACGAAATAATATGTCATCAGCTGGAATATAGACCCTCATCAGCTGGAATTAATATAAACGAAACAATGTATCATCAGCTAGAATATAGACGCTCATCAATGGCAAGCAAGAGCCACACCAATATTTTTCCATGTACAGATAGGATAAGAGCCAATGTAGCAGAGAACTTGTGAGAGGTAAAGCCCAAAAGAATGCAACACAATTTGCAACATTCCCACCCAACAGGCTTAGAGTACATATGTCCAACCACCACCCGCACATCAAAGGAAAGACTCCAAGCTCAATTAGCAACAGGAAAGCAACTTTGAACAATGTCATCAAGTAATTCAGCCCTCCCACAACATGTCTTGCCACAAATGGAGCAGCCTCAACCATTGAGCTCAAACCGTGAATCCGCCCTACTGTCAATGGCTCCCCTCTACTGAGTTTGATTAAAGCCATTAGGCAAAGATAACAACTGACACAGAGGAGAATAACACCATAACCTACTGTGATAGTAGAAGCATTAGAGAAACCTAGGGAATCAACTAGAGTGCTTGTGGACTTTTCAGCTCCATCCATACTTGGGAAAGCAGCTAGGGATTCAACTACTGCACCAAAGCTCATATTTCTTGAGCTAAAAATTTCACTAACAAACTGAACATAATTGGTAGCCTCGGATATGCACCAAAGCTCATATTTCCTGAGCTAAAAATTTCACTAACAAACTGAACATAATTGGTAGCCTGGGATGTATTAACTGATGGAGGAATATAGTTAGTACTAGGAAAGGTTGGAGCTGAAAGCTTTGTGCTAAGAGATTAAGGAGCCATCATCTTAGTTATAGTAGAGAGGACTATCGGACCCAATGTGAATGGAACAAAAGCCACCAAAGCCAGAAATATAGCATTGCTTGCCAAAACCTGTCAATGTAAGAACCATGTCAGTAATTGCATTCTCTATTAAATGGAAAACAGGACCCTGCATCCCAACCAGCTCATCAAAAGGCACATCTTATGCGCCATCCACATCATCTGCTCCACCAAATATTTGTTCCACATGTGCTTCTAATCGGGCAGCCTACATTTCCAGGCGTGCAGCCACATTTTCTGCATTTCTCCGAAGAATTTGTCCAGCACCTGCAGCCAAACCTTGACCTTCTCTGTTTGCTAGTCCAAGGTTTTCTTGAGCACCTGCAATACCCCATGCCTCTCCCCAATTAAAGCATGACCTTGTGCTTGCCGTTTCCCTGCTCTAACACCAGGCTTTCTGTCAATAACATCCTCCTCTCTTTCAAATCCATGAGCACCTATTTCTCGCAAGTGACGAAAACATTCCCTAAGTGAAGTCACACCAAGGAAAATGAACACAATCCCTGCTGATAATAAAAATCCATGAAGACAGTCTGTGAAAAGTAAGCCAGGAGTCAAGCAGTCAAAGAACAGTTTTTGGCCTTCAGAAATACTCCTGACAAATGTAAAGCACCATATCCAGTATGTTGTGAAAGGTATAAAGACCAGCCACATAGCAAAAGCACAAAAGCTAATCTCAGAAAGAAATGCATGCTATTGCCAGCCTTGAGTGCCATCCCTACCACAAACTCCTGAAATGATAACCTTGTTGGTGCATTTTCTGCGTAAACTGGTGAAAAAGCAAAGGGATGTTTGCACACCTCGCATTGCCGCGCATTACTGTGAGTGAGCCATTAAAGAAGGCAATATAGAGAGGAGAGGCCGCATCCCCGGGAGTGTGGCAAATTATGCACACATCCTCTTCCTCTTCCTCGTCATCGTCTTCCTACTTACGCCCTTCCTTCATGTTACCACTGCAAGCGCAAGGATAATAGAGAGGAGAGGCCGCATCCCCGGGAGTGCGACAAATTCTACACACATCCTCTTCCTCTTCCTCATCATCGTCTTCCTGCTTACGCCCTTCCTTCGCTTACTCATCTTCTTCCTCCTCTTCTTAGTCTGACTATGCGGTGTCGTCTTCTGCTTCCCTTACTTCTTCTGCTCCTGCTTGAGTCTCTATTTGACTCGTTCGCGCAAGGGAAGCCTCACTGGGTAAGGAAGGATGGGATGCTTTGGGCATATGTCTAGAACTACCACCTGAGCAAAAGTCCCCGAGTCCGGCCTCTGCGAAATGAGGCTTGCATGCAGAAATGCAAACTCGGCAGGGTTGTCCTCCCGACGGGGGATTTCCCATCGTGACTGAGACTAGATCGTGGGAGCCTAACCCTCCACTTTGATACCATTGTTGGAAACTGCGAGGAAGACGAGAGATGAAAGGAAGAGAGGAGAGAAGAGAGATATGAGACACCGAAAGTGAAACCCCAGAAGTGTGTCAACTGAGTACACATGATAGGAATATATAGAGGGGACCTGGGGCGCTATATATAGACAGACTATATATAGCTAACAGAGAGATATGAGACACCGGAAGTGAAACCCCAGAAGTGTGTCAACTGAGCACACATGATAGGAATATATAGAGGGGACCTAGGGCGCTATATATAGACAGACTATATATAGCTAACACATCACGACCTTCATCATTTTCCATTTGGTCTATGTTATGATAAAAAATTAGTTTTTGTTATCATTCTTTTTTTCTTTCTTAAATTGTTTGAGAAGGGATTTCTTCTCTTGTAACTCAACAAAATTAACATATACAAAGTCTCCACCCATCCACAAATTAACATATGTCGGAGTGTCTTCCGTCTCGTGGTATTGCACCAGACCTCATCGGACCTCACCAGTACTTCTCTTTGTTTTCTATCCATTCATTCTCTTCTCTCCTTCCATCTTTCTCTCTTTTTCTCTTTCTTTATTATGTTGTATGTTTATTTCCTCTCTCTCATTCCTTCTTTCTTTTTTTCTTCCTCTCCCTCTCTCATTTTCTTCAATAATACATCTCTCTCTCTCTACTACCAATGTCCTTGAATAAAGCATCTCTCTCTCTCTCTCTATTACTACCACTACCACTACAAAAAACAAGAAAAGAAGAAAAAACAACAACAACAACAACTACTACTACTACTACTACAAAGAAGAAAACTAAACAACAATAAACAAGAAAAGAAAAGAAACTACTATAACAACAACAACAACAATAAACAAGAAAAGAAAAGAAACTACTATAACAACAACAACAATAAGAACAAGAACAAACAAGAAAGCTACTACTACTACTACTACTACTACTACTACTACTACTACTACTACTACTACTACTACTACTACTACTACTACGACTATGACTACCACAACAACAAACCACTACCACTACCACTACCACCACCACTATAATAAACAAGAAAAGAAGAAAAAAGAAAACAACAACTACTACTACTATTACTAGAACAACAACATACAAGAAAAGAAGAAAAAACTACTACTACTACTACTACAACAACAACAACAAATAAGAAAACTAAACAACAATAAACAAGAAAAGAAAAGAAAAACTACAACAACAACAACAACAAACAAGTAAAATACTATTACTACTGGTAGTACTGCTACTACAACCACAATTACGATGAGTACGACCACGACTATGACTACCACAACAACAACAAACAAGAAAATAAAAAATTAAACAACAACTATTACTATCACTACCACTACCACTCATACTATTATGACTACCACAACAACAACAAATAATAAAATAAGAAATTAAACAATAGCAACTACCACTACCGCTACACTGCCACTGCCACTGCCACTGCCACTGCCACTGCCACTGCCACTGCTACCACTGCCACTGCCACTGCCACTGCCACTGCCATTGCTACTACTACTATTACTACTACTATCACAACAACCATAAACAAGAAAAAAAGAAATGAAGAAATAAAACAATAACGATAATAACAACAACCTCTCTCTCCCTCTCTCTCTCCCTCCTTTCCTCCCTCTCCCTCTCTTTCTCTCTTTCCCTATTATGTTTAATGCTTTCTCCCTCGCTCTCTCGTTCCTTCTTTCCTTTTCTCTCTTTCTCTCCCTCTCTCATTTCCTCTCTTTCTCTCTCAATACACATGATGTTTAACAAAAAAAAGTAAAAGAAAATGAGAAAAAATAAAAACAAAGCAAGAGGGAACAATGCACTCACTACAAAGGCCCCTGGATGGATTCGGCGCCTCCTCTTTGCAACAACGGCTCCTCTTTGTCCTCCATACACTTCATAGACTTTTCATGAGGTTTGGGTGAAGAAATCCAAGTGGAAGAACAAGTAAGTAGAAGCAAGAGAGGTATGAGCTATGGTGGATGGAGTAAGAGAGCAAGGGAGAGAGACTCAAGATGTGGAAACCCAATTGGAAGCACAAGTAAGTAGAAGCAAGAGAGGTGTGAGCTATGGTGGATGGAGTAAGAGAGAAAGGGAGAGCAAGGGTGAAGAAACCCAAGTGGAAGCACAAGTAAGTAGAAGCAAGAGAGGTGTGAGCTATGGTGGATGGAGCAAGAGAGCAAGGGAGAGAGACTCAAGATGTGGAAACTCTAACAATCACAATATGTGACTGGCCTTCCCTTTATTCAAATGTCACTAAAAAAATAAATAATGAAATGATAGTGATGGATGCTCGGCCTCTACAATATGCAGGTGCAAGTAGTGTCATTACTGTAGGAATACACTGGTAGCTAGGCACAAGTGCCTTTATTTCCAAAAACCTCCCACATATAGGTGAACATGCCTTGAGTGAAGAGGGAACAAAAAAAAAAAGACAAAGTACAAGGTGGTTATAGAGTACAATAGGATGAGGAATAGAGATTATCTCAGCCAATACTCATCATCTTCCTAAGGAAGACAAAACGCTCTACTGAGAGACTTTTCGTGAGCACGTCAGTTGAGATCTTAACAAGGTCAACAAACGTCTCCTCAACAATCTCTTTGATAAAGTGGCACTGCACCTCAATGTGCTTCGTCTTCGTATGAAAGATTGAATTCTCGGCTAATTGAATAGCACTCACAGAATCTGAATATAGTGTAGAGATGACCTCAGTCATACCAAGGTTAAACAACCTAACAAGAGAGCCTTTAGCCTCAGTGGTTGCAACATACTCAGCCTCTGTAGTAGTAGAGAGGGCCATGTACTTCTGCACCCTATACATGAGACTCAGTGTTCCCCACAACTCTTGTATCATAGCCACCATAACATATGCACATATCTATTGTGCCCTTCACATACCTCATGATACCCTTGATGGGATCCCAATGCCACATGCTAGGTGTAGCCATATAGCATGCCACAACTCTCACTACAAAAGCTATGTTAGGAGGCGTGGCTATTATGGCATACATCAAACCATCCACTGCGGATACATAAGGGATCATGGCCATCTCAGTTTTCTAATCATTAGACAATGGGCAATTGACTTGGCTTACCTTGGCATAGGAATGCAAAGGATGACCAATATGCTTAACATCCTGCATATGAAATCACTCAAGGACCTTTTGGATATATTCCTTCTATGATAAGTAAAAAAGCCCTTGAGAGAGGTCACATATAATGCCAATCCCAAGAAAATATGAGGTCTGCCCAAGCCTGTCATCCCAAAACTCTTCTTGACCTGACTTTTCAGAGGATCTAGCTCATCAACAACACTCGCAGCAATCAACATGTCATCCACATAGAGTGCCAAAATCAAAAGGTTGTCATCATGAGCCTTTTTCTGTATAAACACGAATCCATATCACTGCATGTATAGCCCTGTAAATGCATAAAAACATCAAAATTATTGTACCATTCCCTAGGTGCCTACTTAAGGCCATAAAGGCCTTTTCTCAATCTGCACACTAGGTGTTCCTTGCCTTTTTTCTCAAAGCCCTTAGGTTGTTGCATATAGATCTCCTCATGCAAGTCTCCATGTAAGAAAGTCACCTTGGCATCCATCTGATAAAGGTATAGATATAACTGAGAAACCAATACTAATACCAAGTGTAAGGTAGTCATCTTGACTACATGAGAAAAGACTTCCTTGAAGTCAGTACCATGCTCCTATTTAAACCCTTAGCAACCAATGTGGCCTTATAGGTAGGCTTGGGGTGTCCAAGGGTGATGTTAAACTTACACATCCACTTGCATGGCAATGTACGTTTTCCACCAAGAAGGAACCAATTCCCACGTATGATTTTTTTTTGTAAAGAGTCAAACTCTAATTGCATGGCCCTCTCCCAAGAGTGACTATCACCATGGTGCATGACTTCATCATAAGTGAGAGACTCACTTGCATCTGTCACCATCACATAATCAATGGAGGGCTCAAAACCCCTCAACAGGATGTCTAGCTCTAGCAAAGCATCTCAAGGCAGTGTCTCAAGGCACGCTTAGAAGCCTACACATTTTTTCTAACATCATGGTTGTGGAATTCTAGAGCATTAGGTGCTATTGTAGGCTATCTAGCTAGCTATACAGGAAGAGGACCGTCCTCCTAAAATACAACTCTATGTATCTCGACTATCCGCTCAAATTTTTATGCATATTTTCTTCATGAAAAACTACATCATGGCTATGGATGAATTTTCGAGCATGTGGATCCCATAGGTGATAGCCCATCTCACTTGCAACCCCATAACAAAGAAATATATATTTCACGGACTTAGGATCCAACTTTGTGCACTTGTCCTTGGATACATGGCAAAAAGTCTCACAACCAAAGACATGCAAATGAGCATATGAGGGAGGTTTTCTAGACCACACCTCCTTTGTAACTTGAAAGTTAATAATATTGTAAGGAGATTGATTGATCAAGTGTATACCAATACTCACTTCCTTAGCCCAAAATTGTTGTGGTAAGCTTGTTTGGCTAAGCATACTATGGATACTTTCGTGTATTGTCTTACCCATGCACTCAGCCATACCATTTTGGGGTGGGGTATACGGGATGGTGAACTAATGCTTACTATCCCTCTCATTGAAAATCTCTTAAAGGATTTAGAGACATACTCACCCGTATTATTTGACAGTAGGCATTTTAGCCTATACCTAGACTAGATCTCAACCAATGTAAGCAAACATTGAAAGGTAGCCAAAACATGAGATTTCAACTTTATGTGATATGCCCATACCTTAGTTGAGTAATCATCAATAAATGTGACGAATGACTTCATGCCTCCTAATGATTGATAAGGCATAGGTCCATAGACATAAAAAAGAACAAGAACCAAAGGCTCACCCATGCACAGAGTGTTAGACTTCTTATGCACACTACATGTCTGCATGCCATACAACGAATGATCACATGACTCAAAATACTTATAGTCAAGGGGCATAATATACTATGAGTAAGCATTTCCATTCCCTTTAAGAGTATGTGCTTAAGGTGATGGTGCCAAAGGATACATGTGGAACTACACCTACATACAAAACATAGTCTATGGATCCACATACAATCAACGGATATAAAGTGTGCTAAACTTAGCACCAAGTTCGATAACAAGGTTCCCATGGGTGATCTTCCAAGAAGGATCCCCAAAGGAAACAAAGTAACCCTCATCATCCAGTGTGCCAGTGGAGATAAGACTCTTCGAGTCAGTACATGTGAAACTTTATGCGAAGTAAACATATTATCTGAAACTATAGCTAGATATTACCAATACCAACTATTTGCAATTCCTAGTCATCCCTCAAATGTATAGATCTAGTGATACTGCGATAGGAGCGGAACCACTGTCTATGAGCGGTCACATGTAAGAAATCCCCTAAATGCATCAACCAACACTGAGTAAACTAGGCAAGGAATTAGTCACTTCTGACTCATCCAAAGAAGAAGCTATAAGTCTATAATCATCATTAGAGTCAAGTTGTTGCACTACATTAATCTTTTTGATCTTAACACTAGACTTAGTAGGGATAATGTTGTGATCATCACACTTGTCATGCACTTTCTCTTTGCCATTTTCCTTGTGCTTGTCATTGCACATTTTATGGAACTTCAGGCTGATATGTCTTACTTTCCCACAATAATGGAATTTCAAATCAAATTTATGTCCACGTAGCTTACTATGAGACTGTCCAGGGGACTTAGAATGAGACTTTAGCAAGTCTTTACCACAGTGGTCATTTCTGCTCTTGCCAATCATGGCAATCGGAAACAGTCAAAGCATGAGAAGTATGAGAAGCATCCACATTCTTCCTATTTATCTCTTATGTTAGGAGTGCACCCTTTACATCAGACAATTTTAGTCCATTCTTGGGTATATTTGCACACATAGCAGTACGGAATGGGTCGCTGAAATCAGGCAATGTGACCAATAAAAACAAAGGTGGAAGATCATTCTTAAAGTCAAGACCCTACGATGAGAGTTGGACAATGATAGCATGAAACTTGCCCAAATGCTAAGAAACATTGGTATATTCCTTCCTATGACACTCCATAAGCTACTTTAGCCAATACATTTGAGAAGCAGGGCTCTATTTATCATAGAGATTATAGCTTTTCTCCCAAAGATCCCATGGAGACTACCCATTTGTGACAAGATGATAATAAATGTGGTCATTGAGAAACAAGATAATTGTGGACTTGCAAATTTCATCTAATTGATCCCATACATTTTGGTCTTGATCTTGCAGTTGATCGACATAATCTGAGATTTTTGCACATCCTATCAAATTGGGGTCTTCTAGTAGCCATAATTGCTGCCATCTAGCATTTCAATATTGAAGATGGCATTGTCATTTAAATGGCTAGCCATATTACACGAAAAAGAGACACAAAAATGCAAACCAAACAGGCAACTATAATACATGCAAATAACCTTAAAACCATTGCCAAGATAAGATGAAAACAAGAGCTACGGACCAAATGATGACGTATCCACAAACTATGACCAACATAACATCAAATGGAGGGTACTGGTCTCATAAATAATACAATACTCTACAATTACAACATACTAGAAATGAGGTATATCATTAAGAAATCAATGCCAAACAGGGGCAATCAGTGATAAAAAACAACTTGCAATATGCAAGTGGAAGTTGAAGTAGCTCAAGCTCAACTACAAATAAAATCCAAATCTCAATGTAACATTCAAGTGACAAGTAAGTGGATCCCACTTGAATAAAATTCAAATGAAAAATGAGCAAAAGAAGCTCAAATCCTCATGTGAGTAGCATCCAAGAATCCAAGATACATCAAGTACATAGCCAAGAACATAAGACCCAATAAAAGCTTCAAGCTCGTAAGGTCATAGATCTCTGAAGTATCCAATGAAGTAACTCACAACAAATGCCAAAAGTCCTAAGTTTGAAACAAAACTCAAATACATTCAATAGCATAACCAAGCATAGAGCTTCAATGTCATGCACCAATAGATCCAACAAAATACCTGAATAGCATGAAAGAGAATTAGAAATAGATTGTCGTTGCTAAAAGCTTGTTGTCCACTATATGTACATTAGTAAAATGATAGTCAAGACTGAGCAAAAGTGAGCTCAATAGAAGCCCGAAAGCATTTTGAAAACATGGCCAAGCATGTGGCATCAACCATACACATCAATGTACCATCCCAACAAGTAGTCGAGAAGCATCAACAAACAATATGCATATGCTTTCACTGATAAAATAGCCTTCAACCCCCTACTTATTATAGTAGTAAAAATGAAAATAAAACTAAGACAAATATGGGCTCAAATCAGTCCAAAAGTATTCTAATACATTTGCCAAACATTCCCCAAGTGTCTAGCATCGAATGAGTATCCTGTGAGCATAACATAAGCCAAGAGCATGGAATTTTACAAAAAAATAGCATTCAGCCTTCTTATGACTTTAAAGATATACATGACAAAATTGAGCTAAAAAGTGCTCAAATCAATCCAATAGCATCTTAAACCAATGACATATGATCCCCCCAGTATTTGGCAATAAAACATAGATATACATGTATCTTTGGAAGCATATATGAGCTCCAAACATTGAAGATATGGCTACTTATGATAGCATGCTGCCTTGTTTGCACAATTAATAGTTGAAGATTCATGACTCAAAACCAATGCTCAATGTTAATGGCCAATGCTAGAAAGAATGGTAAATAATGTCAAAGTCTTTGTCCAATGCCGGCAAGTAGAAGTGCTTGAAAATAGCCATAGCTGAGAAACGTTTTTATGTTTCCAACTATAAATACTGAGCTAAATACCCTCTGAAATAAGCTCAATGTAGGTTCAAGAATACCTTGAGATAGTGCCAATAGGTTCAGAGAAGTCCTAGAGCAATCGGAAGCCTTTTTCTAATGCCAGCGGGTTGTTGAGCAAGCACAAGTGCTAGAAAATGGCCATATCTAAAGAAACATTTTTATATTTCTAGCAGTGAATACTCCTTGAAATAAGCTCAATGTAGATTCAAGAATACCCTAAGATAGCTCCAATAGGTTCTAATAAGTCCTAGATGTTGAGAATTTACAAATGATGTATGCTCCAAGAAGAGATGTCTTGAATCCCATATGCATATTGAGGAGAGTGGAACAACCCAACTTTTATAAAGCATTGTACTTGAAAATGGAATGTAGCAATATCATGATGCTTTGTACTTTCACTTAGTACCTTGTTAGTGTCAATTCATTACACAAGATTGTCTTTATGAGTCCAAGATAATCTATCTTGGAACCTAACTCACTTGTGCAATAGTTGGTCTCTCTTTGTCTATGTTAACATGAGTCTTGAATTCACCTTTAATCCTCCATAACTCTTGGCATGCTCTAGATCTGTGTTTTAGCATGGCATCAAAGCTCGGTCTACCTCAAGACAAGTGTAGAATCCCATCTCTTACTCTTTCTTCTCACTACCTTGCTCGATAGCCATAACCAAATTGCACCTACCTTTAGTTGAGCACTTAGATCTCATCATACAGACGATTTTAGTTCGAGGTGTCTTCCGGGGAAACTCTTCCTCTTCTCCCATCGTAGCTTCCTATCACATCAAAGTGTGACATTGTTCATCCTGGAGCCTAACATTACAAGAATTTGACCTCGCTGTCTTTGTTGTGCCCTGTGACGGTCCTACGCTCTGCGCTACCTATGCAAGCTGTGATTCATCCTAACTATATGGGGCATTAAAATCCTGTACTAAAGACTATCCTCCACCCAGGTCTTGGTGTGAATGGCTGCCCCTATCTCCTGCGGCAACAAAAAAATCAGGGCTGTTTGAAATCCTAGAAGTGGAAGCCATAGCCAAAAACTTAAAAAGCTTGGCAATCTTGTTCTTTTCTCACTGCCATCATCAATAGTGACTTTGATTACTCTGACATTACCTCTAAAGCCTATTGCAGATCTGGAAGTGCCTAAGGAAGTCCAAAAATTATCTAGAAAAATAGAGCCAAATATCAAGATCTTCAAGACATAGTATTTATTAATACTCAACTAGTGCTTCTTGGCACTTAGGGCTTTATCTTGATCAAGAGTAACTCATCTTATGATTTCATTTCAACTGGTTCAAAGCTTATTCGGAGTCTATAATGATTTGAAATTTTGATCCAATTCCTTATAAGTCTCAATCTCATTGTAAAAGGACAGACAATGCCCGAATGTCCTCGTAGTAAGACCTCCTTGTAAGATGAGTGAACTAGAGAAGATAGCAAAGTTTAATGGTAAATGTTCTCACACCTCGAAGGAGAAAACCATGTACCATCTCATGAGGAAAGACCTCTAGGATCTCTTTGAAGAAGATGATGCAGATGAAAAGAAAGAAAATGCTAAAGAGGAAGATGCTGTAGAAGACTAGCCTAAAACAAAGGCATGGAAGAAGATGAACAACAAAGCTCTAGGTATTACTGCATGGGGTCTATCAGATGATATATTACACCACATCTTTGGCATCAAGGATGTAAAGAGTGCATGGGAAGAACTTGACAAGATCCTTAGTACACAAGCAAAGAACTAGAATGTAAAATTACACTACAAGATATAGGCCTTATACTGACGTTAAAAGTGACGAAAATGTTCATAAAGAAAAATTCCCCCATCGTCGCAAAGAATATCGTTATTGACGACACCATAGAATAGTCAGTATTAGCATCGTTATCAATGTCGCTATTTGCATCGGTATTAGCGTCACAAAAATTGACGCTGATTATAGGGACGTTGATACGGACGCTTTGTGATGCTAATAACAACGCATGTAGTAAATTTGTGATGCTAATAGCGAGAGTAACATGAAAAAAAAATTGTAGCAGGAGGGCAGCAAGCTGCCCTGCCACATATAGCACTATGCGCTTTATTTGGGCCATACAAAATAGTCTCAATAATGTGTACAATGCTCGTGTAAATAAAGGCAAAGTGTACTTAAATCATAACACTGATACATGAAATAAATACATGATTGCGTAATAAAAGCGATTAGTTCAATCATGGCAAGATATTACTACCACATAGAAAATGTCTACACAGATCACGTGACCAAAAAAGAAGAGTATGTGAGCTCCAGGGATTCAAGGGCGAGCTATAGATCCTCGCCATTTGAAACCTCGACTCACCGCAAAGGAGCATCGAATGGACTCTGCAAAAAAAGGAAACAACTACACATAATTCCACTATACAATAATGCATTTTAATTAAACTTAGTAACTACAGACAAGAAAGATGAGTGACTTTCAGGGCCGCCACGTCCATAGAATCGGTTGATCAATGTAGTGAGACCGTGCCTCTCTGCATATTGAGTCTCAAGGCCGGTGGGATCGCGGTTTGTAATGGAGTGCTGCAAAGAAAATAAAATACAACTGTTAGAAAAAGGATTGTCAGTACAAAGGATATTGCAAATAAATAAGCAAGAAGAACAAAAGAAAAACTTACAAAGTCCTCCACATATGTCTTGTGGCCCCCAATCCCAAGATGATGGACCACTTTGGCCTCTAGTCATGTCCTCGTCGTCTCATGCTGCTATCTCCAACATCCTGGAGAATCTGTAGCCTCCTCCCTTAGGCAGTGCTTTGCCAGTCATCCGCGTTTAGGCACTTGGGCTTTGAAGCTCTACTCTTGAGTGCCTTGCATGCGTCCAATCGTTTGTGGAAAACCTATCTACTGCGGCTAGTACTAGAAACTCCTCATGCAAGGATACTACTATATAGTCCTTGCTACCCTTTGGTATGTTCTTCCAATGATCCAAGATGTTGTGCCAAAAAAATTGTTGGCATAACTCTCTCATACGAGCCATCACCCTTCTCCCCTCATCATTCATGATGATGGCTCATGTTCTATCATCTATAAGGTGGGCATACCCCTGTGGTGTATGCTTAAGATGGGTCCTCTCCCACCTACGACTACACTCTTGGGCATATCCAGGAGACCCTTGTACATCTACAAGGTAGGCATACCCCTCTGGTGTATGCCTAAGATGGGTCCTCTCCCACCTGCGACTACGCTCTTGGGCATATCCAGGAGACCCCTGTACATCTGGTGTACCCCATCGGGGGTAGTATCTCTCGGAGTAGCACCCATACGGGTGCCACCTACAGACGGCTAAGAAAAAGCTAGAGTAACTAGAGAAGACGTCCCCACAAGTGTGACAAATCCTACGGGTGACACAACTCAAGTAGAACGACGAGATGGAGATACTGTATTGGTACCTCCAGAGCAACCACCTGAGCCACACTCTCTCGAACCACCACGAGAGCAAGGAGTAGCACTTGTATCCCGAGTTGACTGCGGGCTCACTACATCCAGATCTCTGTAGCATCCCCCTGAACCACTCCCTCCATCTGGCCCAAGTCGGGAGCGTCGACCTCGTCTGCTAGAAACTAAAGCATCAAAGTATGCCAAAGTAGATCTAATAGAACGACCTAATGGTGTCCAAGACATCTCTTGGTCTGCCATATCTCTGAATCTCACCATCTGATCTGGAGACATATGTGTGAAGATCTCCTGTGACTCCTCGTCGCTCATCCCTCGACTCATCGTGATTATCTAAATATCCACAAAGGTCACTTGCATAGGCAAAAATTATTGTTAGCATAATCAATATAAATCATAGAAAGCACGATAATATAAATCTTAAAAAATTGATATTACTTAATGTATAACTTATGTACCCTTATAAGTGATTCGTCAACAAATTGAGTAGGTGGATGCTCCAAGTATGAAGTACCCTATGGTCCCATGTCAATCTCCTAACACAACTCCGCATACATTAGAATGTCGATAGACATGTCACCACAAAAGGATGAGTCCATTGCGTTCTCAAAGAATTCTTGGACTCCTGTATATTCATCATTGTTTATCAATGTTGGCTCCTCTATATGCTCCAAGATTTCGGTGGCCTCCACCCCTTGCAATATCGACCCCTCTATTTGCATATTATCCTCATCTATGCTCAAAACATTGCTTTGATCATATACTCTCGCACTTCAGGGAGCTGAAGGTATAACGTATTACCATCGAGGTTGTTGGGGGTTTGGATAGAAAATTAACTGTTTACAATCACGTACAAGAGAGATTTAACTATTGTGACATGTACCATGTCGTAATACAATTAAAAAATACATGAGCTCATGCACTTGTTCACAATGGATCAGCAACACAAACGTGTTGTGCAAATCCGTCCTTTTTTTTTCAGAATCTATTTTGAGAAATCTAGATGGACCTCGTCAAACTATTGCTCCAGCTCCTTCAAGTACCACTTTGAACCATTGCATATTGAATAGGATCATGGAGAAGCTACAGTAATCCACCGTGACAATACTTTGCAACTTCCCAAAATACTCCATCTCAACTATAACTGTGTTTGGATCTGTTGCTCGTCGTCAACTCTCTTGCTCGAACCTTGCCATGATACCACAATCTGTTGTGGAGCGCATTTTGTCAATACGCTCCATGCAAAAATGCCATCCGCGCGACCATGCCGTACTATATATTTTGTACTATACATTGAAACACTCAATTAGTTGTTGCATATAAAATATAGATATGACAAACCCTAAATATGTCATCACCTTTCGACTATATCCCCTTGAGAATTCCTACTCCTCGATTGAGACCTCCACCCCTTCGCAAGACGCTGAGGTCAAAGCTTCATGCAACCATCGCGTTGACATAAACTGTGGCATCTCCTCCATGCCCTCGGGATATTGAATCGGTCAAAGGGATGTACTATGTCGAAATTTAGATCGCTCTTCCTCTCAATCTTTCCTAGCTTGCTGGTACCTAGCGAGCCACGTCTCCATATAGGCATGGTGCAACATACAAAAGTGATTCACTTTCTCGTCCATTGCAGCATCCATTCTTTTTTCTACCTCATTTTCAACCACCACATCTCCGGTCAGTCTATCATCGTCCTTCAATGACTATAGCATATTGTTGTTTGAATCCACCATTGGTAGCCATTGTGAAATATGCACTAACGCCTCAGACACTAACCAACCTTCTAGCCGAGCTCATTGTCGCACAAATCCTTTCTCATGAAGCACTCTAAGAAGAACATCCATCACGAATGGATAGGTCCAGCAATCTCCACTTCATCTACAAGATGCACAAGAATGTGGATTTGTATCGTGAGTATGCTGGTAGGCAGGTGTTTCTCAAAAAGATAGACCGTCTCCACTGCTCCCCACCTTGCTGATTCAATAGAGGATGTCTTAATCTCCTTCTGTGGGATTTTAGCCCTAATAATTGGTCGTCTTTAGAAAACGTGGAGTTGAGAGAATGCATCATACCCATCAGAGTGCGGATAGACTTGACTATTTGCTTCACAATGTGCTCTTCTTTAATGGACAAAACCCAAGGAGTGCGAGGTAGCTGCAAGCAACTATTAGCACTCGACTGCGGCCAAAGCGCCTCCATCTTGCCTACCTCCTTCAAATTCATTTGTGCCCCTATAGTGTCTCTCTTTCCTGTGATGTGGTCCCATAGCAAGCTACCCACGTTCTTGAAAGTATGCATGTGATCCAACAACTGGTGGATCTGTAAGTGGGTCCAATCTGGTAACTCGTAGAAAATTGAGAACCGTCGCATTCCGTTTGGATGTGACTCCATGTGGACCATTTTCAGCTCGTACCAGCTTTGGACATTCATACGTACTCGAGGTTGTCTAAGAAAAACTTCCCTGAGTTCATGACCATCTGGCAAGAAAGGGGCATGCCCTTGATATACCATCTTCTTCATGGTTCCTGACCTTCGAGAGTCAAACTGTGGCCCACATAATGGACATGTATAATAACATGAGGTAACTAGAGCTGTCCCAACACCTCTATCTAGTTAATACAAACTTGAACGAGCTACGATAGATATTATCAATGAGAACGGAAGCCTACTCACCTGAGCACTCTCCGAATCTCGGAAAGTCATCCATGGTCCACATGAGAATGCCTCGAATATTGGCGGACCATCAACCATCCCACTTGCTCATATTTTGCAAGGTGACCCCCTCCTCCCACAAAATCTTAAGCTCATCGACTAATGGACAAATATAAACATCCATATTTTTGACTTTGTAGCGGCCGGGAATGAGCAAGCTAAGAATGAGATGTCCTTTCTTCATAGAAAGCCATGGAGGGATATTATAGTTTACAAGGGCTATAGACCACACACTGTAAGAAGTTGAGCGCTGTCATGCTGCTGTGCATCAGAGGTGTGAAATCCACCAAAAAGTTGTGTGTGTGACATTTGTTACTTTGTACATACTTATTCCTTGTGTTTGTATTTTGTTCTGTATGGGCAGATCATGGCAAAGGGCAATCTATCAGAGAATAGGATAAAAGTGACGAGTGGGAGGAAATTGGTGATGATGGTGATGAGGTGATGGGTTATGAGAGCCTTGATGAATCAGCAGAGAATAGAGGGGATAGAAGTGTGTTACTTGAGGATGAGATGATGGGTGTTTGGAATGCAAGCCAATGTTTCTTTTGTGATGTTGTACCTGATGGCTCTATAGAAGGTTGTGTTGAGCATATGCACAAACAACATGGTTTCTTCATTCCAGATTTAGAATTTCTCAAAGATCCTCGTGGAATGCTGAATTATCTTGTCTTGAAGGTGAGAAGGGGTTTTTTTTGCTTCTATTGTGATGATTGAGGAAAACAATTCCAAAGTTTGGAGGCAGTTTGAAAGAATATGATATCAAAGAGCCATTGTAAGCTACGATATGAGGATGGGGGCATAGATGAGGAGTTAGAGGACTTTTATGATTTCAGTAGCAGTTATACGTTTCAAGAGGATTCCCAAATTGTGGCTATAGATGAAACCACTACTCCCCTGGCACTTAGTGGGAGCTCAGAATTGGTCATTCGACATGATATGGGAGAAAAGCAATCCACCAAAATTCTAGGCTCTCGGGAATTCTGCTATTGTGGGAAGGGTCACTTTTCTGGTTAGAAAGTGGCGCGTTGTAGGCCACCTGGGGGGAACAGGGTCCGGACAATAGTTATATGCATCTCAATATGGTACTCAGATGGCGTCGATGCAAGGAAAATGGAATTCCATAGTTTGCAAATACTCAAGTGGAGGCTTTTTTATGCATTTTATTCACTCAATTATGGACAAGCATGCCTACCATGTGTTATAGCTATTGAAGATATTGACTTTTATGAAAGAGATCTTTACTAATCATGTGTATGCTTAGTTAGCATGCTTTTTGGAAAGAGAGAACATGGTTTTCATAAAGATGGCCATCTTGGCATTCAAGGCGGGGGGTTCAATCGAGATACCAGCAGCTTGGAAAACATTGAAGAGGTAGAACTTGCAATTCAAACAACGTCGGTGAGAGAGGAAAAAAGCTCAACAACCTGCAACAAGGGCAGCATGGAGGAGTGCATGAGTTCTATTATTTCAGAGGGAGTAAATCACTGCAATGGGATTCTGAGTACACAACTGCCATCCAACCAAACTTGTAGACATTCACTAAAGGAAAAACCAGAGTGGTAGCACAGGTAGGATAAAGGGGGGCCTTTTGGTGGGCTTTCGTGTGTGATGGTCTCTGTCATCAATGCCATAAGAATCAACTAACTTGGAGATCATGCTCTGCAATATTCCAGGAACACACAATCGTCCTTTAAATGATGTGCCCGCTCTATCATTGCGACAAGGGAAGTTTAGAGATGCAGTCCATAATCTGTGACTTCTGCAGTCCAACCAGGGAAAAGCGCAAGCTCTAGGTCTATATTCACCTTCTGGAGGGTCAAGGAATCGTCCTGAGTGTAGAAGGTGTTTGCTTGCAAATGAATTCTGGATTGCAAGATTAATCAGGAAAAGATGGGTAATCTAATTATGCTGATGATAGCACTACACAAGATGGCGACTTGCTTGTGAGAAGTAGAGACCAGGCAGTTGTGAACTAGTCACAGTCAATGTATGTTTTGATAGGATTGATATCCTGTAGCATTAAATGTGGAGGACATGAACATGATGGCGACTTGCTTGTGAGAAGTAGAGACCAGGCAGTTGTGAACTAGTCACAGTCAATGTATGTTTTGATAGGATTGATATCCTGCAGCATTAAATGTGGAGGACATGAACATGAGACGGGCAGCACAGCAACATAAATCAAACAAGGTGGCCTAAGAGCTAGATTGGTTATTGTCAAGCTCAAAGGACAGGCAGGAATGCTTTGTCAATATGTGGGTGGATGCCCTCTCTGATGCCAGGGTGACTCATAAAATCCGCAACATATGGCTCTCATTTTGGACTTCTGATCAACGGTGGCTTAATCTCTTGCCGTTGAAACGGTTGCTATTGCGGTAGCACATTGCCCTGACGTTTAAACCAATGTCTCCTAACATCAGAATACTGGGATCAAATCGATAAAGCTACTTATAATTGTCCGATATCAGCTGCATCTGATTTTGATGAGGGCTATATAACAGGTGCTAGTTGTGAAGAACAAATGCATTCTCACAAGATTGCGATCAATCATGAGAATTCAGGTGTCTTGTTGCCACATACTGAATATCGAAAGGCAAGAACTGAGGCAAAGGTCTGATGTATGGAGGCTCGTTGACTCTAAAAGAAGGATACATTATTCCATTGATTTCTTTTGGAATGTGTTTATGATTCGCTAATCGTGCTGATGGATCTTTGATGCTCTAAGAGGCTGTGCCCAAGATACTTTCTTCCACACAATCTGTCAGTAAAGGTGCATGCAGGGTCAAGCAAGTCTTGAGCTATGAGAATTTTTCAAATTGAGAAAGGTATAACAGTGACATGAGATTTATTGTCATCATCATAATCTCTTCTAACACCTAAGGAAGTAAGCGCTTGCATTTGAAGACCTTTGGGATTGAGGAAATTTGCAAAACATCTTGCACGATTGGAGTCTTAAAGTGCCTCCTCTTTGCTTTCAAATCTAGATTTCCTGCACTTTGGATTCAAGCAATAATTAGGAACAGACTCCTAAATCTTCTTCTTTTGAGAAATCTCTCAAATACATGATAAATCAACAATTTTTGCATTCAATATGAAGAGTCTGGAGTTTACTGCTACATAGCCTGATCTTGCTTGATTGATCTTCTATCTTGGAATTTCTCAAGAACCTCTGTGGTTGCAACTTTGCTTTCGAAAACCCTTTGACAACGCAGACTGAATGGGTTCACGCCATCCATAGCAAGACCAAGCCGAAGATTCCTTCGCTCTCGGGCAAAGCCTGGGAAGGTAGAGTCAATGTGGCTCCATGCGCATGAATCCGGTGGTATTCGTTGAACTTCATCTGTGGACCTATTCTGCGCATGCCACATTGTCAAGCTCGCCATGCGGGACGTACAAAACATGTGGTTTATGCGGGGCATAAGCGGAAAGTGTCTAAGAATGTTTTGAGGGATGGTTTGCTCTTGCAAGTCATGTCGATACCTGCGAGCACCACACTTTGGACATGTCTCCACAGTCTCGTATTCTCCTCGAAACAATATGCAATCGTTGATACATGCATGGATGTTGTTGTAGTCCATGCCAAGCTTTTGTAAAACATGTCGTGCATCATTACGAGACTCGTGCATTGTATTTGCAAATGGTAATATATGATACTTTAGTAACCTGAAAAAAAATCATAAAACACCTTGAAAAAGCACAAATATTTTTTATGATAGTGCCAAAAAGAAATCAACAAAGCATACGTACAAGGTACCTAAACAACTCGTTCATACTCGCATTGCTCCACCTGTATTTTGCTTGCACACTTAGGAGTGCAAGCAGTGTCTTCAGGCGAGATACTCGGCACCCATCATATAATGGTATGGATGCTTCCTCTCTAAGGGAATCAGAAGTCTAGACATCCATGGGCATCAATGCATCGATCATTGCCTCCATCTAAGGCTCCAAGATTGTAGGCTAGTCTGGAGGGCTGCCTCACTACAATAAAAAGGCTCCATAGACGTGCTTGTAGACACAATATTTGAACTGTGATAAAAAATGTTGGGTGCGTTTATTACCATGTCTATTGCTGCGTCTACAATTTTGCGTCTAAAAGCGTGCTTATAGTCAGAGTTACACGCCCATATAGACGCGCATATAGACGCACGTATTGACGCGCTACGTAAATATATAATCATATTTATAAAAAAGTGGATATATTCATATTGTGCATCTATATATGCGTGTATCTACGCATCTAAAAAAGCGTTTACTCTGCAAGTTTTTGATGAGAATAGATGCGCATTTATCCTGCAATTTAGACGTGCTGATAGACGCACAAAACATAGATATGAAAAAAAAAACAGAGAGCATGTGGCTTTGCAAGCCACATGCTCTCTGGTTTTTTTCTCCCCATCAACATCAAATTGTATGCTTAGGGAAAACAGAGAAAGATTATTTCGAAGATTTTTATACTGAAAACAAAACAATGTATATAGAACACAAAATTTCATATATATAGATGAAACGTTTTTACATGATGAGTTCTAGTCTTGTGACCTCAAGCATGGTCATGGTCGCAAGCACTAGCTGAAAGTAATACATATCAAAAATGAAAATTACAAGCCAAGGGGAGGCATGCATGCATGGGGCTCCTCTACGGATCCTCAGAAGAGGATCATCATTGCTACCACCACTGCTGCCTGTGTTGCTGTCGTTGCCGCCACCACTACTGCTAGTCCCCCCTTCGCTATCCTCAACTGCATCAGGGTTCGCCTACATAAAGGATTAAGGTATATAAATACCATTACAAACAATAAATTAGAGTTACCTATACTTTTCATGTAAAAAATAAAACATACCTCTTCTGGTGGTGGAATCCTCATGGCATGATTATATTGCTCCTCCGTGATGAGTCCCTCGATGGTAGCCTACCTCGATGGTAGCCTACCTCTCTAGGAGTAGGCATCCTACCAACGATATGATACTATAAAATAATTTGAACATACAATGTATTAGAACACACTACATAATGAAGTGAAACAAATTACAAAATTCAATTTTTAAAAAAAATCAAATAATACTTACAAACTCAGCCTCCCATGACTCCCTGCCACCCAATCCATAATGCGATGATCCCATGGTTGCCATCTGGATACGTCGCGCCTCTGCATGCTGGTGACTTGTCATTTTCTCTGCTGCTCTCTTCTTGGACTCTTTCCACTCCCTACGGTGGCAATTGGGTGGTTGGCCATATCCAAGGCGCCCCTGCTCTTGTCTCCACAGTGACTCCTTGGCGCGCGTCATAAGGTGAGACCTCTTGTTATGAAGCACGTCTCTCACCTTTAACCGTCCCCAATCATCTGAGAATCGTGAATTATCGAGATTAGGATACCTTCTATGTACTACCCGCAGCACCTCTTGCCACAAACCATTTTTTTTGTGCTTGAAGAGAATCATGCAATCTTTGTATGTGGCATGCACGACACTCCTCAAGTAGGCTATCACTTCCCTCCCCTCAGAGTCATGCAAGATACCACCAACATCAGTGACAGAGTAGTACATTTGTGAAGGCTCACCTCTCTCATTTCTCGGTGAGGGTGATCGAGAGCCACCTCCTAGGCAACCCCCACAAAGCCCTCGACCTCCTCGTCCTCCCGCATGACTCTCCCTCCTCCCTCGACAGGCACTACCCTCTACCTCACTCGATGACTTCAGCTAATCCTTGTGCATCAGCTGATCTGTGTGTATGCATAGTGCGTGGAGTACCTGTTAGTAGAGGTGTGCCAAGGTTTGGTGTTTGTGCGGCAGTGCTAGGCAAAGATGTGATAGGTATCCCAGACATCACACTGAAAACCTCTTCTGCAGTGGGAGGGCAACCAAGATAATTGGTCATCTCCCCCATGAATTGCTCATTGTTTGGAAAACCTCCAAAAAAGCTACTAACACCTCTAGAAAACTCAGCTAAGGTGTTGTTCATGCATTCCAACTCAAGATCAGTGCTGGAGGATCTAGGATTCCACATCTACACAAGAAAAATCATATTACCCTGTGCAGATAAAACATATTATATGCTGCGTCTATATCTATGTCTCTGTGTGCGTCTGTCAGCGCATCTATTTCTGCGTCTATACCTGCGTCTACATTGTCATATGGATGCGCTAACAGACGCGCACAGTCGGACCATTTTTTTCAAACTTGGTTAAAAAACGCGCAAAAAAACCTCCATAGATGACAGTTTATAGCATGTAAAGAGAGAGAGAGAGAGAGACAAACAGATAGAGAAAGCAAACAAGATTGAGAGAGAGAAGTAGAACTCACCTTCTTTGCTTGTTCCGGTGTGTGGCGGCTAGGTTGTAAGCTCCTTGTCCTCCTTCTCCCTTCCCTTGGTAAGTTGTTTGAATCTTCTTCTCTTCCTTGTTGTTTGGCTCTTGTTCTTTACTCTTTGGCTCTTCTTTTCTCCTGTTCTCTTTTTACTCTTATTTCCTTCCCTCATTGTCTTCATGAAGTGATAGATAGACATGAGTAGTGATGTCGAGCTCGAACTGCAGAAAACGTGCAAAAAACGTAGGAAAGCACAGGTTTGAAAAGAAAGCCACAACTTTTTTTAACTTTTTTTAATATTTGCATAGCGCGTCTGTAAGCGCGTGTAATTGCGCGTATATATGCGCAGATAATACCTATTATACGCGTTGACATACGCACAGGAACAATTAAACTGATTAGATGCTAGCTTTTGGTTGTTTTTGGATCAACATGACATGACTTTCTTAGTCTTTCAATATCAAAATGTTTGCCTCCATGTTGTAAGTATCAATGCATGCATTTAGGGAATATGACATATATAGATTGTATGTGCATAGTGGTCCAACAAATCAAGCCTCTTTCTTATTTGCAGGCATTATATATTGTAGTTAAACTCTAACAGTTTATATTGTGCAAAAAGGTGTCATTGATTTAAGCTAAGATCTTGATCTACATTGCTATTCATACAATTTCATTTATGTTGGGTTGACCAATCTACTTGATTAATGCAAGATATGCTTATTATGATGTTTTTGATTGAGAATACTGGTGAAATATATAGAAAATCTTGGGATAAGAGATGGTACACTAGCAAATCAATTGACCTATGTGGTGACATATACAACAAAGCTTGAGGATAAGAGATAACACATTGGCAAGTCAATTGGCACATATGTGGGACCATCCCACTTGCAATTCCATGCAAGTATCAATAGGTGGATAAAGCACGAATAGTTTTTAGCTAGAGAGAGATAATGCAATGAAGGTGTATATGAAAGAGATAGAGAAAGGCATATTATCCATCAATCAATCAAAGATATGTACATGAAGTGACTTGATATAGTAATTAGAGTATCGTCCTTTTTAGGATGCTCCAATGACTTCTGCAAGTTCCCATAACCTTGAAGTAGATAGCCAACCACACTGTCCATGGAAGGAAAACTTAACCTCATTAAATTAACCAAGTTAATTTACTTATACATTTCATAGATAAGAGATTTGTAGTTGGCTTGTTGGTATTGCAAAGTATCCTTACAGTGATCTATTTTAGTCACCAACAAGTGGACACACTGGCTAAAGATGATGAAAAGAGGACATGTGCACATTGGCTACATGTGGTCCACCTTATCTAAAATTATATGTGAGCTATAAGTGCACCTTGACATGATTGGACTATCTTGCACATGCACAAGCCAACTGATTTACATCAATCTACTCATGCTATGAATTGACATGCATGTCTTGCTTACCCTAAAAAGTGAGGGTACTCCCTTGAATTACCAATTAAGCTTTGATCTATAAGTTTATGCATGGCTAGGTTAAGTGCACAACAAATGAGACATGTGAGTGTATTGATCAGTTCTCTCTCTCTCTCTCTCTCTATATATATATATATATATATATATATATATATATATAGCACATGCACAAGTCAACCTTTGATCTATAAGTTTTAGCCATGGCTAGGTTAAGTGCACAATAGATGCAACATGTGCATGTATCAATCACTTCTCTGATAATTATGTCGTATATACATCCAATTATCATGCCCTATCCAATCACATTTGTATAGGCATGATTGGATGTATATAGGGCATGAAATCACATATATATAATTCACTTTGAATGATTGGATGTATATTTGTAATACTCAGAAAGAAGTAAAGTTGGTAATGTATATCATGTCCTATACATGTATGCCCTATACATGTATATCATGTCCTTATGATCATATACATGTATCTCATGTCCTTATGATCTAGGTGTAATTATGTCATATATACATCCAATCCAATCACATTTGTATAGGGCATGATTGGATGTATGTAGGGCATGAAATCACACATATATAATTAGCTTTGAATGATTGGATGTATATTTATAATACTCAAAAAGAAGTAAAGTTGGTAATGTATTCAAACAAATACTAGCTGTTAAGAGGTTCGGTCATATATTTAGGGAATTTATGAGAAATGAAAAATATGTGTGTTTATTTTTGCATCTATAGGCGCGTTTATAAACGCGGATATATAGACACGTTCTGTATACTAGCATAAATAGACGTGCTGATACATGCGCCTATAAACGCGCCTGCTTTTTCACGTGTACAATGCGCATCTATAGGGCTTTTCTCTTGTAGTGCCTATCTCCTCTAGTATTGATGGTATAGATTGGGTAGTACCTTCCAAGTGGTGGATTGGCTTAGGCACTCCATCCATTGCACACCCACGAACTCTTCTAAGGCCACAAAGGGTGCACTCCTCCTTGGGACGAGACGTCACCTCCCTAGATAGAAAATTTGCTAGTCACACCCAATGTTTTTGTACATGTTTTTATATATGGTATTCAATTAGCTTGCGAATAAAATGCATGATTGATATACACTTTTCTTACCGTTTGCTCAAAATTTGAGATTGCCTGATCAATGATCTAAGATTGAAACTCACCGAAGCGTCGTACGTGTTCTATAGACAATCGATGTTTTCGTCTAATTTCTAGCTTACATTGAGAGCAAGGACATGGGACACATTGATTAAGATATGCCTCGCGATCTTGAACATCATGACCTTCATCATTTTCCATTTGGTCAACGTTATGACAAACAATTAGTTTTTGTTATCATTCTTTTTTTCTTTCTTAAATTGTTTGAGAAGGGATTTCTTCTCTTGTAACTCAACAAAATTAACGTATATAAAGTCTCCACCCACCCACAAATTAATATGTCGGAGTGTTTTCCATCTCGTGGTATCGCATCGGACCTCATCAGACCTCGCCAGTACTCTCTCTTTGTTTTTTATCCATTCATTCTCTTCTCTCCTTCCATCTCTCTCTCTTTTTCTCTTTCTTCATTATGTTGTATGTTTATTCCCTCTCTCTCGTTCCTTCTCTCTTTTTCTCTTCCTCTCCCTCTCTCATTTTCCTTAACAATACATCTCTCTCTCTCTACTACCAATTTCCTTGAACAAAACATCTCTCTCTCTATACTACTACCACTACCATTACCACTACCACTACATATAAACAAGAAAAGAAGAAAAAAAAAAACAACAACTATAACTACTACTACAACAACAACAAAGAAGAAAATAAGAAAAACTACTACTACCACTACCACTACCACTACCACTACCACTACCACTACCACTACCACTACCACTACCACTACCACTACCACTACTACTACTACTACTACTTCCTCTTCTACTACTACTACTACTACTACTATGTAATATCTCCAAGGCGTAGGCATGCGTGAACTACCCAACAAAGATAATGAAATTCTTCTTTGGATAAAAGTAAATTTTTTTATTATTTTCCCTCTCCTCCAGTCGATTGTCGAGCTGGAGGAAGAGAGGATTAGTAAGGTGGGCAAGCTCCTTGCTGGAGCTTGCCAAAGCTTGTAGCCATGCACGTCGCCACGTACGAGAGGGAGGATTCCCCTCCCCTTACCTATTTAAATTGGGAGGGGGAGGGGGGGATGCAAGCGGAAAGGAGAGGAGGCTAGCCTCAATGCCATAGGAGGAGGCTCTGTAGCATCGTGAAGGGAGAGAGAAATCGAGGTCGGTGATTCGCTGCTCCTGCCGTGAGTGGAGAGGAGGTGCTGATTGCCGCCGAATGCCAGAACAGCATCTCCCTCTGCCCTCGCAGTCTGCGCCCCCAACCGTCAAACGCTGCCCAATCGGCGTTTGTGTTCCCCTCCCCCCCCCCCCCCCCCCCCAATGTGGCTCAAAAGCTTAGAAGCTTCTTGAGGGGAAGCTTCTAAGGGGCTTCATAAGCTCCCTTTACCCCCAATAAAAGTTGACCTTAAAGGTCTTATTTCCAGCCCCCCCCCCCCCCCCCCCCCCCCCCCCTCGTGTTTTAAATCTCCCTTAGGCCCCCTTTCCCTTAGCCTTTAAGGCTACCCCTTTTTCTCCCTGGAATTCCCCCCTAAGGGCCCCCCTTAGCCCTTTTTTCCCCCTCAAATTTCACCTTGAAGGCCTATAAGTCCTTTTTCCACCAAAAGATGTTGCCTTACAGTCTCATCCTTTCCGGATCTTAAATCCTTTTAAGGGCCCCCTTAGGCCTTGCAAAAATAACCCATCTTGCTCTCCCATACCTTGTTTTTTTCCCCACACATAAAAGAAAAGAGAATGATGAGGGTCTTTTAACACCTTCCTTTCCTACTCAAAAGCCCTCGTAAGGGATTCTACACCCTTTTATTCCTTGTTCATGCGAGTCTTTTTAAGGCCATTAAGCCTTTCCCATGGCTTTAATGGGTCTTGTTCGCAAAAGATTTTGAAACACCCCCTTTCGAAATCCTTACTTCAAGAAGGAAGCCTTCTAAAGCTGCTTTCGGCTGACGGTGCAAGTTATTGCAAAAGGGAGCCATGGTGGAATTTCAAAAAGGAGTTGTAAAGCTGCATCCACGACGGGAAGGCTACATTCGCGATGCCTCCTAAGAAAACCCAAGGCGCAGCCGCAGGAGGATCGTCTCCTAGCATCCACGTGGACATCTCACCCCAAGTCCATGTTTTCCTTCATCATTTTTATTTGGTATCATTATAACTCAATCGTGCAAAGGATAATTGTTGGAAACAGGATGCATTTGTTCATCTTAAATGCTTTAGAAAAATTAGCTCACGATGGAGGAATTTAGTCATTAATATTTTCTATAAACTAGAAAAATAAAGGCCGCAATAATGCATTTCTAGTGAATTAAAATTAGATTATTGTCCATTGTTATAGAACGGAATTAAAATAGTATACCTCATTTAAACATGGAAGTATAAACTGCATATCGCATTATTAACCCATATCCTCTTCGCAAATTGAATCACCATGGAAAGTGCTAGGAATCCTTAGGAAAGTGTAAGGCATGAAATGATTCTTACGATGCATAACACTAGGCAATTATCGGTTGTCAACTGCATAAGTTATCAAGTAAAAGTTTGCTTGTTTAGCATGAATTTTGTTCGCAAGTTATAGGAAGATTAGTTGAATTAACCTAACCTATAACTAGCCTTAATTAAAGTTAAGGTTGAAAAATCAATTTATGCATAGACAATGAGTCATGTGTTTATGAAATGTTAACGTAACTATCTTCAAGTGTTAAACAAATTGGCACAAATCTAAACACCTAAACCCCGGAGTACTCGTTTAGAATGAGTTAAATTCCAAGAAATTCACTAGGAATTAATACGTAACCTAATCTTTACGTATTGCTAAAACTGAAACTCCTATACCCGGCCTAAATACTTGTCCACTTTCACCGAAATGTAGGGACAGTGAAACATATTTGGAAAGTGAACTAGGGTTCGTCCCTAAGAATCTTACAAGATGGAACTTGGAACCCTAGGAATAACGACGTGAGCCCAATGTAATTTGGAACAAATTGTTTCGTAACTCCACTCAATGAGTAGAATAAGTCTCATAGTTTGATGCGAAACTTGCGCAGCAAGTGTGGAGTCATATGATCTTGTGATTGGATCACAAGGGAATGGCCAAATTCTTGGAATGAGGTTGGCAGGTCCTTACGCAAGTTATCTTGCAAGAGGATGAGTAATCATCCTAATTTAGTATCTTTCTTGAGTAAAGATAATTGCTTGGAGCAAAGGACAAACCAATAAATTGGTATAACATATGAACTTAAGGTATTGACCAAGTGGGGTTAGTAGGGTACGCCCTAACCCAGGATATAGAGATCTTGCCAAGTCACAAGTCATCGGATTCATTCCTTAGCAGTTTGCCAATAAAAATCGACCAATGGATATGTTTGTGCTTGTTACAGATTTAAGAGTACTGTTTGGCTTTTTTTGATAAATGAACTAAAAGATAAATGTATATCAAATACTTCAAGTTGAAGGCCTGAAGGGAGAGGCAGCTTCAGTTACCCCCGACTGCCTGCCTCACCCTAACCAAGGGGGTTATTAACCGCGCCGGGCAATTGGACCGAACCCGTCGCGAGAGGTCTTTCCGTTGAGCGCTACTTGGAGCAAAAGGACGCTTGGGTGCCAGACGGGGCTCTGGCCATAAATTCATCGCCTTCCAGGCCCTGCACAAGAGGCTAACGTGACTCGAGATTGGATCTCGAGGCCCGCATACTAGTCTACAGGCAAAAGACTTGGATTGGTAATCCTTGTGGATTGCTGGATATCCTTCGGGAGGATTGTGGACAAGCCTACGGGCTAGACTTTTTGTATTTCAAAGATAAATATGATAACCTATTAATAAAGAACTTGTTTGATATTGTTTTTCTATGTCAAGTGATATGATTACGTGAAAGAACCAGTGCGTAACGGGCTAATTAAAGAAGCTGATTGATACATGTCTAACTAATGTGTTAGGTAATTAAATAACTAAAACAACCTGAGGAAAGTGCAGAGGATGGGCCATAGCTCTGTCCTACAAATGGGTGGTCCCGGTTGGCCAGGAACTTTTCTCAAATCACAATGGCAGCCAAAAGATCATCAATGAACACAAACAACAAGAGCGTTGACCTAGAATTATGATTGATCCCGATTTACGCTACTTTAGGGGAACGAAATGGGACTATGCCATATGGCAGAGAGATTGAGCTTTGCAACCCTCTCGTTTCCCATTCTCCTTGAACCAAGTGCAGTGTAATTCCGCTTCGGACCTGACATTTCTATGTAAAGTAGTTCGCTTGGGTCCGATGCTAGTTGTAGTTAGGAAATGACCAATAAGGAAAACCCTAATTCAGGTCGATCCTAAGTGGGAACAACCGGAATACTTCCGCTACGTGGTAGATGCGGAAAACCCTAGATCGCAAACTCCGTAACATTCCATGGGAGTGCAAGGCAGAGCTTTCTAGACATCCTTTCCGATGGACTGCTAAGATGTGTCCTGAAGATACAAGTGGATACATTACAGTTGGTATTAGAGCCAACCAACAACAGGAATTGTTTTTATGAAATCTTAATAAGAAGAAGTAAAGCAAATGTTGATGTTCCAAACATTTTCTTACTTCCAATGTTGTCTTGCAGAATTACGAAGCGTGGAACAAGTTCTTAGTATTTCGAGTCATGTTCATGACTGCAATGCATTCTTCGCATTATCGACAAAGGGTTGAGATGATGAACATCTTGGAGCAAATCTATAATCCATCACCTTTGTACATGGAACGAAGATGGACGAGTGGTTGGAAGACCTCAAAGTCGAGAAGTTGTTCATTTTTTTAGAAACTCATGTAAACTCAATTTTACATATTCAAGGTTGAAGGGTTGAGATGAACTCATATGTATATGAGGAAGTAACCCGTGTGATCCCCGTTGATAGGATTAAAGTGTTGGGGCGGCATAAAAAGAATGGGTTCCAAAGGAAAGGATACCCTAAACTTCCAATGACTTACAGATTCCTGAAGATCCATGACCCGAAACCATACTATTATACAGTTCCTGTAGATAAATATAATACGATGTTATTCTCCCCAAACTAAATGTAACAGTTGGCTTATCATCGCAAGAAATGTTGTATTCTGAAAGGGCTATGCCGATATAAATACAAATAAGACTTCTTTTTATCAATGTCTGATTGTGCATGAGAATTGATAAAGAGTTAAGTGGTTAGATTACTTGGTTGATAGTAAAATTGAAGATGTAATATAAATCAATAACGATTATCGTGTAATAACATTAAGAAACCTTTATCCAGGTACAACCCTAGGTACAAGTTCCTAGTTCGCCTCCTACATCAAGTATTGCTGTAATCCAGGAGAAGAAGTTTCTTCTCAAGCAGATTAAGTCACCCGAGTTTGATGCAAGAGGTAAGTTTGTCTAAGAAGATGCTGAAATTTCGATTGAATCCATGGAGGATTACTTCGAAGCAGCTGGTACTGCACCCGCCAATCAGGCTATGCTCGCTAAGCTAAAGCTCACCAGTGAAGCCAGACTTTGGTGGAAGCAATGATGCAGGGATTAATTAGGGATTGCGGAAGGATCCGTTACCTAGGAGAAGTTGAGGAAAGCCATGCAAGGAAGATACCTACCACCTGCATATCGCACGTAGAAAATGAATGAGTTCGACGAGCTAAAACAGCTAGGGCTTACTCTTGACACCTACTATTCTAAATTTGTCTCACTTCTTAAGTATGCGCCACAGATGGACATGACACAGCAAGTGTCCAAATTTTGTGTTGGTTTAAACCCACCAGTAAATACCCGTCTCAAATCTATGCATCCCTCTGATCTTCAGGACGCACTCATTCGAGTTGCGCCTATAATTCAGGAGGTGCAGTCTAGACCAAGGGGTAACAAAACTTGGTCTTATAATGACCTGAACAGAGGAGCATTCAGACCTCAAATGAAGAGAGTTCAAGGTCATAATCAGGGACAAAGAAAAAAAGCAAGGACTAACAATGTCAACAACTTTGTTCCTACTCAACGAGCCCGGTCACTTCAAGAGGCAATGTCCCAAAATTGGAGGAGGATATCGCCAAGCACCTTTCCAAGGAACCGGACATGGTGAAGAAGCCGCTACCCAAGGAAGAGAAAGAACCGCCTGCGTTGCCAATAGGCAAATGTGCAAAGAAGAAGAAGATGAAGATGTGACCATGGAAGCAGAATTTGAAAGGGCGACAGTCCATGCCGCTCTACACAAGAAAGGCCCGAATCGCCAGTTCTTGGTGATTCAGACACCATCGGACTATCAAGGTAAAAATTTCAAGACCTTGATTGATTGTGGCAGTACACATTCCTTTATCTCACCAGCTTGTGCAAAAAGATTAGGAATAGCCACAGTAGAAGCACCTATCTTGCTTGTGGAATCCGCAAATGGTCGTGAGGTTACTTGTACCAGGCAAACTGCTAAGGTGGAATTCTTTCTGGGAGGAAAGAAGACTTCGGTTAAATTCAGAGTCATGAATTTAGGTATCCATGAGTGTCTACTCGGAATGGACTGGCTTAAGCCTAATGACGCCCACATTCATTGTGGAAAGGGCCAAGTTTCCTTTCGAAACTCTAAAAGGAAATTAGTCACAACTCAAGGTGACGTTGGAGTGCCAAAAATCCAATTGGCCAAAGTATCTGGGATCATAAAAGGAGTCAGAAAAGGATTGCCTAACTACTTAATTAAGCTCAACAAGTTAGATCTAGGACCTTCTTGGCTAAAGGAATACGCCGACGTATTCCCTGAAGAGTTGACAGAACTCCCGCCTCAAAGAGAAGTGGATCATGAGATTAAGTTAGTACCAGGAGCTGCACCAATTGCAAAGAGACCTTATAGAATGTCCATACCAGAAGCAATTGAGGTGAAGGAACAACTCAAGCAACTACTAGATCAAGGCTACATCCGGCCTAGAAGTTCACCATGGGGAGCTCCAATACTATTCGAGAAAAAGAAAGATGGAACACTTCCACTATGTATTGATTACCGAGGATTGAATCAATCAACGGTCAAGAACAAGTACCCTATTCCTAGAATAGATGAGCTTCTTGATCGTCTTCAAGGTGCAAAGATCTTCTCCAAGATTGATGTCATGTAAAGTTACTATCAGATAAGGATCAAGGAAGAAGATATCCCCAAGATGGCCTTCAATATGAGATATGTACACTTTGAATTCCTAGTTATGTCATTCGGACTTACGAATGCACCTGCCACCTTCAAGAGGTTAATGCAGGATATCTTTAGGCCATATCTTGATGATTTCGTGCTTGTCTTCTTCGACGACACTTTAGTCTATTCCAAATAGAAAGAAGATCATGATCCCCAGTCCTTGAGACAATGAGGTCACACAAGCTGTATGCTAAGATGAAGAAGTGTGCATTCTTCAAACGTCAAATTGAATATCTGGGATTCATAGTATCAGCAGAAGGAATCTCAGTGGAACCAGCCAAGGTCAGAGATGTGCTAGAATGGCAAATACCAACATCTGTCAAAGAAATACGCAGCTTTCTTGGATTGACAGGATGGTATAGGGTCTTCATAAAAAACTATGCTTTGATTGCAGCACCTCTGACAGACTTACTGAAGAACCAAACAGCCATTGCATGGTCAACTCCCGAACAAAATAGCTTCGACAGATTGAAGAAAAGTTTGGTATCAGCATCTATCCTAAAACTTCCAGACCTCAATAAGGAGTTCGAGGTAGTAACTGATGCTACCACACTTGCCTTGGGTCATGCAAGAAGGTCATCCTGTAGCATACTCTTCAAGGAAATTGAAGAGTCATGAGAAGAATTATGCAATGCATGATCTGGAATTGCTAGCTGCCATCCATGCTCTAAAGCTTTGTAGACACTACCTATTGGGTAACAAGTTTACACTAGTAACTAACCATAACAGTCTCAAGTGGATCTTTACCCAGAACGAGCTCAACATGAGGCAACATCAGTGGATTGAAGTGTTGGAGGAGTATGACTTTGAAATCAAGTACCGACCAGGAAAAGAGAATGTAGTTGCTGATGCACTTAGTCGCAAGGCATTCCTTAATTCCCTAATCTTGCAAAATCCATCAACAGCCAGATCTCTAGCTAGAAAAGTATATATGCCAAACAACCCAATACTTGAGTTAGCAAGAGAGGATTCATGCCATGATCCAGCCTATCAAAAGATGTCAAGGGAAATCTCTATCAAAGATCAGGATCAAAAGCTGCAGGCTAAGTATCATGAATTCTCTATTAATAGTGGACTTGTCTACTATAGAACGAGGCTGTGTATACTGGCAAGTCAGTTACTTAAGTAGAAGATATTGTGGGAAGCTCATGATTCCCCTTTCTCAGGACATCCTGGCTATGCCAAGACTCTTAATGTAGTTAGGAGGAGCTACCATTGGGAGAGGCTTAAAGGTGATGTTCTCAAATATGTCACTGAGTGTTTGTCTTGTCAACGTATCAAAGCCAAACATGTCAAGATGCCAGGGAATCTGCAAGCGCTTGACATTCCCCAAATGAAATGGGAATTCATCAGTATGGATTTTGTTGTAGGCCTACCCCAAGTCCAGGGAGGATACAACTCCATCATGGTTGTGGTTGACATGCTTACTAAGGTTGCACATCTTATTCCAATAAAGACAAACTATAAAGCCTCAGACATTGCAAGATTGTTTATCAAGGAGATATTCAAGCTACATGGGCTACCAAGAAGAATCGTTAATGATCATGATTCTCTCTTCAAATGACACTTCTTGAGAGCCATCTTTGAATCCATTGGGACTCAACTCTACTTTAGCACTGCTTACCATCTCCAAACAGATGGCCAGACAGAGCAGGTAAATCAAGTCATCGAGGATATGCTTAGGGCATACTAATGTCGTGAGACCAAAAGGTGGATTCAATACTTACCTTTGGTTGAATTTTCCTACAATGCTTCTTACCAACAAAGCATTCAGATGACCCCTTTTCAAGCATTGTATGGTCATGACTGCCGAAGTCCCCTAAACTTCTCAGATCCAACCTTGAGGGTTGAAGCTTCAAGGCAGATGTTGGAACAGATGGATGACCAAATAAAGCCAATAAGACAAGACATCCAAGCTGCCAAGGATAGACAGAAGGCCTACGTGAATTTGATGCGTCAAGATAGAATCTTCAAAGAAGGAGACATGGTCTTCATTCGCGTACGCCCTAAGAAGAGTTACCTATCCTTAGGAGATTGCAAGAAGCTAAGTCCCAGGTATTGTGGACCTTACAAGATCCTTAAATGCCTAGGACCTAATGCTTATAAACTACAACTCCCTGAGAACCTAAAGGTTCACAATGTATTCCATATAAGCCTATTAAAGAAGTATGTACCTAATCCTAACCATGTACTTGACGACCAACAAGTTGTAATGCCTAGTTAAGGAGTCCTTGAACTAGGCCTGACACGATCTTAGATGTTAGGGAGAGACAATTGAGATCCAGAACCTTGAGAGAATGCCTCATCCAGTGGAAAGATTATCCCAAAGAGGATGCCACTTGGATAGATGAAGGCACTCTCAACCATTAATATCCCCAGTTTATCTTGAGATGAGGACATCTCGATTCTTCCAAGGGGGAGAGAATGTAATATCCCGAAGGCGTAGGCACGTGCGAACTACCAAATAAAAGATAATGGAATTATTCTTTGGATAAAAGAACTTTTTTTAAATTATTTCCCCTCTCCTCCAGCCGACTGTTGAGCTGGAGGAAGAGAGGATTAGTAAGGTGGGCAAGCTCCTTGGTGGAGCTTGCCAAAGCTTGTAGCCATGCACGTCGCCATGTACGAGAAGGAGGATTCCCCTCCCCTTACCTATTTAAAGGGGGGGGATGCAAGTGGAAAGGAGAGGAGGCTGGCCTTAATGCCATAGGAGAAGGCTCTGTAGCATCGTGAAGGGAGAGAGAAATCAAGGTCGATGACTTGCTGCTACTGACGTGAGTGGAGAGGAGGCACTGATTGCCGCCGAATGCCTGGATGGCGTTGCCCTCTGCCGTCGTAGTCCACACACCTAGCCGTCAAACACCGCCGAATCGGCGTTTGTGTTCCCCCCCCCCTCCCCCACGTGGCTCAGAAGCTTAGAAGCTTCTTGGGGGAAAGCTTCTAAGCGGCTTCATAAGCCCCCTTTCCCCCCCAATAAAAGTTGACCTTAAAGGTCTTATTTCCCACCCCCCCTCGCCCCGTGTTTTTAATCTCCCTTCTTTTTCTCCCTGGAATTCCCCCCTAAGGGCCCCCCTTAGCCCTTTTTCCCCCTCAAATTTCACCTTGAAGCCCTATAAGCCCTTTTTCCACCAAAGGATGGTGCCCTACAGTCTCATCCTTCCCGAATCTTAAATCCCTTTAAGGGCCCCCTTAGGCCATGCAAAAATAACCCATCTAGCTCTCCCATACCTTGTTTTTTTCCCCACACATAAAAGAAAAGAGAATGTTGAGGGTCTTTTGACACCTTCCTTTCCTACTCAAAAGCCCTCATAAGGGATTCTACACCCTTTTATCCCTCGTTCGTGCAAGTCTTTATAAGGCCATTAAGCCTTTCCCATGGCTTTAATGGGTCTTATTCGCGAAAGATTTTGAAACACCCCCTTTCGAAATCCCTACTTCAAGAAGGAAGCCTTCTAAAGCTGCTTTCGGTGGATGGTGCAAGTTATTGCAAAAGGGAGCCACGGTGGAATTTCAAAAAGGAGTTATAAAGCTGCATCCACAACGGGAAGGCTACATTTGCGATGCCTCCTAAGAAAACCCAAGACGCAGCCGCAGGAGGATCGACTCCTAGCATCCACGTGGACATCTCACCCCAAGTCCAAGTTTTCCTTCATCATTTTTATTTGATATCGTTATAACTCAATTGTGCAAATGATAATTGTTGGAAATAGGATGCATTTATTCATCTTAAATGCTTTAGAAAAATTAGCTCATGATGGAGGAATTTAGTCATTAATATTTTCTAAAAACTAGAAAAATAAAGGCCGCAATAATGCATTTCTAGTAAATAGCTTTATACAGTGCAATGAATTAAAATTAGAATAATGTCCATTGTTATAGAACGTAATGAAAATAGTATACCTTGTTTAAAAATGGAAGTATAAACTGCATATCGCATTATTAACCCATATCATCTTCGCAAATTGGATCATCATGGAAAGTGCTAGGAATCCTTAGGAAAATGTAAGGCATGAAATGATTCTTACGATGCATAACACTAGGCAATTATCGGTTGTCAACTGCATAAGTTATCAAGTAAAAGGTTGCTTGTTTAGCATGAATTTTGTTCGCAAGTTATAGGAAGATTAGTTGAATTAACCTAACCTATGCCTGACCTTAATTGAAGTTAAGGTTGAAAAATCAATTCACGCGTAGACAACGAGTCATGTGTTTATGAAATGTTAACGTAAGTATCTTCAAGAGTTAAACAAATTGGCACAAACCAAAACACCTAAACCTCGGAGTACTCATTTAGAATGAGTTAAATTCCAAGAACTTCACTAGGAATTAATACGTAACCTAATCGTTACGTATTACTAAAACTGAAACTCCTATACCCTAAATACTTGCCCACTTTCACCGAAATGTAGGGAAAGTGAAACATATTTGGAAAGTGAACTAGGGCTTGTCCCTAAGAATCTTACAAGATGGAACTTGGAACCCTAGGACTAATGACGTGAGCCTAATGTAATTCGAAAAAAATTGTTTCGTAAGTTCACTCAATGAGTAGAATAAGTCTCATAGTTCGATGCGATACTTGCGCAGCAAGTGCGGAGTCATATGATCTTGTGATTGGATCACAAGGGAATGGCCAAATTCTCTCAATGAGGTTAGCAGGTCCTTACGTAAGTTATCTTGCAAGAGGATGAGTAATTATCCTAATTTAGTATCTTTCTTGAGTAAAGATAATTGCTTGGAGCAAAGGACAAACCAATAAATTGGAATAACATATGAACTTAAGGTATTGACGAAGTCGGTTAGTAGGGTACGCCCTAACCCAGGATATAGAGATCTTGTCAAGTCGCAAGTTATGCGAGATCGAGTGCTAGATGCATTCGAAAGGAAGGATTCATTCCTTAGCAATTTGCCAACAAAAAATGACCAATGGGTATGTTTGTGCTTGTTACAGATTTAAGAGCACTGTTTGGCTTTGTTTGATCAATGAACTAAAAGATAAATGGATATCCAATACTTCAGGTTGAAGGCTTGAAGGGATAGGCAGCTTCAGTTATCCCCGACTGCCTGCCTCACCCTAACCAAGGGGGTTGTTAACCGCGCCGGGCAATTGGACCGAACCTGTCGCGAGAGGTCTTTTCGTTGAGCGCTACTTGGAGTAGAAGGACGCTTGGGTGCCAGAGGGGGCTCTGGCCATAAATTCATCGCCTTCCGGGCCCTGCACAAGAGACTAACGTTACTCGGGATTGGATCTCGAGGCCCGCATACTAGTCTATGGGCAGAAACTTGGATTGGTAATCCCTGTGGATTGCTAGATAGCCTTCGAGCGGATTGTGGATAAGCCTACGGGCTAGACTTTTTGTATTTCAAAGATAAATATGATAACCTGTTAATAAATAACTTGTTTGACATTGTTTTTCTATGTCAAGTGATATGAATACGCGAAAGAACTAGTGCCTAACGGGCTAATTAAAGAAGATGATTGATACATGTCCAATTAATGTGCTAGGTAATTAAATAACTAAAACAACCCGAGGAAAGTGCGGAGGATGGGCCATAGGTCCGTCTACGGATGGGTGGTCTCGGTTGGCCGGAAACGTTTCTCAAATAACAATGGTAGCCAGAAGATCGTCAACAAACACAAACAACAAGGGCGTTGACCTAGAATTATGATTGATCCCGATTTACGCTATTTTAGGGGAACGGAATGGGACTATGCCTTATGGTAGAGAGGTTGAGCTTTGCATCCCTCTCATTTCCCATTCTCACTGAACCAAGTGCAGCGTAATTCCGCTTCGAACGTGGCGTTTCTGCGTAAAGTAATTCACTTGGGTCGGACGCTAGTTGCCATTAGGAAATGACCAATAAGGAAAACCCTAATTCAGGTCGATCCTAAGTGGGAACGGCTGGAATAGTTCCGCTACGTGGTAGACATGAAAAGCCCTAGATCGCAAACCCCGTAACATTACAAGGGAGTGCCAGGCGGAGCTTTCTAGACATTCTTTCCGATGGACTGCTAAGACGTGTCTTGAAGATACAAGTGGACACGTTATAGTTGGTATCAGAGCCAACCAATAACATGAATTTTTTTAATGAAATCTTAATAAGAAGAAGTAAAGAAAATGTTGATGTTCCAAACATTTTCTTACTTCCAATGCTGTCTTGCAGAACTACGAAGCATGGAACAAGTTCTTAGTATTTCGAGTCATGTTTATGACTGCAATACATTCTCCGCATTATCGACAAAGGGTTGAGATGATGAACATCTTGGAGCAAATCCGTAATCCATCACCTTTGTACATGGAATGAAGATGGACGGGTGCCTCAGGAATCTACTATATAGCCGCCCATCAGTTTGCTTATCTACAAACCAACCTAAAAAGGATTAAGTGGTTGGAAGACATGAAAGTCGTGAAGCTGTTCATTTTTGTGGAAGCTCATGTAAACTCAATTTTACATATTCAAGGTCGAAGGGTTGAGATGAACTCATATGTATATGAGGAAGTAATCGGTGTGATCCCCGCCGACAGGATTAAAGTGCTGGGGCACCATGAGAAGAATGGGTTCCAAAGGAAAGGATACCCTGAACTTCCAATGACTTATAGATTCGTGAAGATCCATGACCCAAAACCCTACTATTATACAGTTCCTATAGATAAATGTAATACGACGTTGTTCTCCCCAAACTAAATGTAAAAATTGGCTTATCATCGCAAGAAATGTTGTATTCCGAAAGGGCTATGCCTATATAAATACAAATAAGACTTATTTTTATCAATGCATGATTGTGCATGAGAATTGATAAAGAGTTAAGTGGTTAGATTGCTTGGTTGGTAGCAAAATTGAAGATGTAATATAAATCAGTAACGATTATTGTGTAATAACATTAAGAAACCTTTATCCAGGCACAACCCCAGGTACAAGTTCCTAGTTTGCCTCCTACATCAAGTACTGCTGTAATCCAAGAGAAGAAGTTTCTTCTCAAGCAGATTAAGCCACCCAAGTTTGACAGGAGAGGAAGGTCTGTCCAAGCAGATGCTGAAATTTGGATTGAATCCATGGAGGATTACTTCAAAGCAGCTGGTACTGCACCCGCCAATTAGGCTATGCTCGCCAAGATAAAGCTCACCAACGAAGCCAGACTTTGGTGGAAGCAATGGTGCAGGGATCAAGGGATCGCGGAAGGATCCATTATCTAGGAGAAGATGAAGAAAGCCGTGCAAGGAAGATGCCTACCACCTGCATATCGCACACAGAAATGAATGAGTTCTACGAGCTAAAATAGCTGGGGCTCACTCTTGACGCCTTCTATTCTAAATTTGTCTCACTTCTTAAGTATGCGCCACAGATGGACATGACATAGCAGGTGTCTAAGTTTTGTGCTGGTTTAAACCCACTAGTAAATACCTGTCTCGAATCTATGCGTCCCTCTGATCTTTAGGATGCACTCATTCGAGCTACGCCTATAATTCAGGAGGTGCAGTCTAGACCAAGGGGTAACAAAACTTGGTCTTATAATGACCCGAACAGAGGAGCATTCAAACCTCAAATGAAGAGAGTTTAAGGTCATAATCAGGGACAAAGAAAAAAAGCAAGGACTAACAATGTCAACAACTTTGTTCCTACTCAAAGCAATGGCCGAAACCTCTGATGTTTCCACTGCAACGAGCCCGGTCACTTCAAGAGGCAATGTCCCAAACTTGGAGGAGGACATCGCCAAGCACCTTTCCAAGGAACGGGCCGTGGTCAAGGAGCCGCTACCCAAGGCAGAGGAAGAACCGCCTGCATTGCCAATAGGCAAATGTGCGAAGAAGAAGAAGATTAAGATCCGACCATGGAAGCAGAATTTGAAAGGGCGACAGTCCATGCCTCTCTACACAAGAAAGGCCCGAATCGCCAGTTCTTGGTGATTCAGACACCGTCCGACTATCAAGGTAAAAGTTTCAAGACCTTGATTGATTGTGGCAATACACATTCCTTTATCTCACCAGCTTGTGCAAAAAGATTAGGAATAGCCATAGTAGAACCACCTATCTTGCTTGTGAAATTGGAAAATGGTCGTGAGGCTACTATACCATGCAAATTGCTAAGTTGGAATTCTTTCTGGGAGGAAAGAAGACTTCGGTTAAATTCAGAGTCATGAATTTAGGTATCCATGAGTGTCTACTCGGAATGGACTGGCTTAAGCCTAATGATGCCCACATTCATTGTGGAAAGGGCCAAGTTTCCTTTCGAAACTCTAAAAGGAAATTAGTCACAACTCAAGGTGACGTTGGAGTGCCAAAAATCCAATTGGCCAAAGTATCTGGGATCATAAAAGGAGTCAGAAAAGGATTGCCTGACTACTTAATTAAGCTTAACAAGTTAGATCTGAAGCAAGAGTCTAGTGAAGGACCTTCTTGGCTAAAGGAATACGTGGACCTATTCCCTGAAGAGTTGACAGAACTCCCGCCTCAAAGAGAAGTGGATCATGAGATTAAGTTAGTACCAGGAGCTGTGCCAATTGTAAAGAGACCTTATAGAACGTCCATACCAGAAGCAATTGAGCTGAAGGAACAACTCAAGTAAATATTAGATCAAGGCTACATCCGGCCTAGAAGTTCACCATGGGGAGCTCCAATACTATTCCAGAAAAAGAAAGATGGAACACTTCCACTATGTATTGATTACCGAGGATTGAATCAATCAACGGTCAAGAACAAGTATCCTATTCCTAGAATAGATGAGCTTCTTGATCGTCTTCAAGGTGCAAATATCTTCTCCAAGATTGATCTCAGGTCAAGTTACTATCAGATAAGGATCAAGGAAGAAGATATCCCCAAGACGGCCTTCAATACGAGATATGGGCACTTTGAGTTCCTAGTTATGTCATTCGGACTTATGAATGCACCTGCCATCTTCAAGAGGTTAATGCAGGATATCTTTAGGCCATATCTTGATGATTTCGTGCTTGTCTTCTTCGATGACACTTTAGTCTATTCCAAACAGGAAGAAGATCATGATCCCCAACTTCGGATTGTCCTTGAGACAATGAGGTCACATAAGCTGTATGCTAAGATGAAGAAGTGTGCATTCTTCAAATGTTAGATTGAATATCTCGGATTCATAGTATCAGCAAAAGGAATCTCAGTGGACCCAACCAAGGTCAGAGATGTGCAAGAATGGCAAATACCAACATCTACCAAAGAAATACGTAGCTTTCTTGGATTGACAGGATGGTATAGGGTCTTCATAAAAAACTATGCTTTGATTGCAGCACCTCTGACAGACTTACTGAAGAAGCAAACATCCATTGTATGGTCAACTCCCGAACAAAATAGCTTCGACATATTGAAGAAAAGTTTGGTATCAGCATCTATCCTAAAACTTCCAGACCTCAATAAGGAGTTCGAGGTAGTAACTGATGCTACCACACTTGCCTTGGGTCATGCAAGAAGGTCATCCTGTAGCATACTCTTCAAGGAAATTGAAGAGTCATGAGAAGAATTATGCAATGCATGATCTGGAATTGCTAGCTGTCATCCATGCTCTAAAGCTTTGGAGACACTACCTATTGGGTAACAAGTTTACACTAGTAACTAACCATAACAGTCTCAAGTGGATCTTTACCCAGAACGAGCTCAACATGAGGCAACATCGGTGGATTGAAGTGTTGGAGGAGTATGACTTTGAAATCAAGTACCGACCAGGAAAAGAGAATGTAGTTGCCGATGCACTTAGTCGCAAGGCATTCCTTAATTCCCTAATCTTGCAAAATCCATCAAGAGCCAGATCTCTAGCTACAAAAGTATATATGCCAAACAACCCAATACTTGAGTTAGCAAGAGAGGACTCATGCCATGATCCAGCCTATCAAAAGATGTCAAGGGAAATCTCTATCAAAGATCAGGATCAAAAGCTGCAGGCTAAGTATCATGAATTCTCTATTAATAGTGGACTTGTCTACTATAGAACGAGGCTGTGTATACCGGCAAGTCAGTTACTTAAGCATAAGATATTGTGGGAAGCTCATGATTCCCCTTTCTCAGGACATCTTGGCTATGCCAAGACTCTTAATGCAGTTAGGAATAGCTACCGTTGGGAGAGGCTTAAAGGTGACGTTCTCAAATATTTCACCGAGTGTTTGTCTTGTGAATGTATCAAAGCCAAACATGTCAAGATGCTAGGGAAGATGCAACCTCTTGACATTCCCCAAATGAAATGGGAATTCATCAGTATGGATTTTGTTGTAGGCCTACCCCAAGTCCAGGGAGGATACAACTCCATCATGGTTTTGGTTGACATGCTTACTAAGGTTGCACACCTTATTCCAGTAAAGACAAACTATAAAGCCTCAAACATTGCAAGATTGTTTATCAAGGAGATATTCAAGCTACATGGGCTACCAAGAAGAATCGCTAGTGATCGTGATTCTCTCTTCATATCACACTTCTGGAGAGCCATCTTTGAAGCCACTAGGACTCAACTCTACTTTAGCACCGCTTACCATCCCCAAACAGATGGCCAAACAGAGCGAGTAAATCAAGTCATCATGGTCTTCATTCGCGTACGCCCTAAGAAGAGTTCCCTATCCTTAGGAGATTGCAAGAAGCTAAGTCCCAGTTATTGTGGACCTTACAAGATCCTCAAATGCCTAGGACCTAATGCTTATAAACTACAACTCCCTGAGAACCTAAAGGTTCACAATGTATTCCATATCAGCCTATTAAAGAAGTATATACCTAATCCTAACCATGTACTTGACGAACAACAAGTTGTAATGCCTAGTGAAGGAGTCCTTGAACTAAGGCCTGACACGATCTTGGATGTTAGGGAGAGACAATTGAGATCCAAAACCTTGAGAGAATGCCTCGTCCAGTGGAAAGATTATCCCAAAGAGGATGCCACTTGGATAGATGAAGGCACTCTCAACCATCAATATCCCCAGTTTATCTCGAGATGAGGACATCTTGATTCCTCCAAGGGGGAGAGAATGTAATATCCCGAAGGCGTAGGCACACGCGAACTACCCAATAAAAGATAATGGAATTATTCTTTGGATAAAAGCAAATTCTTTTTATTATTTCCCCTCTCCTCCAGAGCTGACTGTCGAGCTAGAGGAAGAGAGGATTAGTAAGGTGGGCAAGCTCCTTGCTGGAGCTTGCCAAAGCTTGTAGCCATGCGTGTCGCCACATACGAGAGGAAGGATTCCCCTCCCCTTACCTATTTAAATGGGAGGGGGATGCAAGGGAAAGGAGAGGAGGCTGGCCTTAATGCCATAGGAGGAGGCTCTGTAGCATCGTGAAGGAAGAGAGAAATCGAGGTCAGTGACTCGCTGCTAATGCCGTGAGTGGAGAGGAGGCACTGATTGCCGCCGAATGCCAGGACGGCGTCGCCCTCTCCCATCGCAATCTGTGCCCCCAGCCGTCAAATGCCGTCGAATTGGTGTTTGTGTTTCCCCCCCCCATTGCTCAGAAGCTTAGAAGGTTCTTGGGGGGAAGCTTCTAAGGGGCTTCATAAGCCCCCTTTCCCCCCAATAAAAGTTGACCTTAAAGGTCTTATTCCCCCCCCCCCCCCCCTCTGTGTTTTAAATCTCCGTTAGGCTCCCTTTCCCTTAGCCTTTAAGGCTACCCCTTTTTTTCCTTGGAATTCCCTCCTAAGGGCCCCCTTAGCCCTTTTTTCCCCCTCCAATTTTCCCTTGAAGCCCTATAAGCCCTTTTACCACCAAAAGATGTTGCCTTAAAGTCTTATCCTTCCCGGATCTTAAATCCCTTTAAGGGCCCCCTTAGGCCATGCAAAAATAACCCATCTAGCTCTCCCATACCTTGTTTTTTTCCCCACACGTAAAAGAAAAGAGAATGTTGAGGGTCTTTTGACACCTTCCTTTCCTACTCAAAAGCCCTCCTAAGGGATTCTACACCCTTTTATTCCCCGTTCGTGCGAATCTTTATAAGGCCATTAAGCCTTTCCCATGGATTTAATGGGTCTTATTCGCGAAATATTTTGAAACACCCCCTTTCGAAATCCCTACTTCAAGAAGGAAGCCTTCTAAAGCTGCTTTTGACGGACGGTGCAAGTTATTGCAAAAGGGAGCCACAGTGGAATTTCAAAAAGGAGTTGTAAAGTTGCATCCACGACGCGAAGGCTACATTCGCGATGCCTCCTAAGAAAACCCAAGGCGCAGCCGCAGGAGGATCGTTTCCTAGCATCCACATGGACATCTCACCCCAAGTCCTGGTTTTCCTTCATCATTTTTATTTGGTATCATTATAACTCAATCGTGCAAAGGATAATTGTTGGAAATAGGATGCATTTGTTCATCTTAAATGCTTTAGAAAAATTAGTTCACGACAGAGGAATTTAGTCATTAATATTTTCTATAAACTAGAAAAATAAAGGCCGCAATAATGCATTTCTAGTAAATAGCTTTATGCAGTGTAATGAATTAAAATTAGATTATTGTACATTGTTATAGAACGGAATTAAAATAGTATACCTCATTTAAACATGGAAGTATAAACTGCATATCGCATTATTAACCCATATCCTCTTCGCAAATTGAATCACCATGGAAAGTGCTAGGAATCCTTAGGAATGTGTAAGGCATGAAATGATTCTTACGATGCATAACACTAGGCAATTATCGGTTGTCAACTGCATAAGTTATCAAGTAAAAGTTTGCTTGTTTAGCATGAATTTTTTTCGCAAGTTATAGGAAGATTAGTTGAATTAACCTAACCTATAACTAGCCTTAATCAAAGTTAAGGTTGAAAAATCAATTTACGCATAGACAATGAGTCATATGTTTATGAAATGTTAACGTAACTATCTTCAAGAAATTCACTAGGAATTAATACGTAACCTAATCGTTACGTATTGCTAAAACTGAAACTCCTATACCCGGCCTAAATACTTGTCCACTTTCACCGAAATGTAGGGACAGTGAAACATATTTGGAAAGTGAACTAGGGTTCGTCCCTAAGAATCTTACAAGATGGAACTTGGAACCCTAGGAATAACGACGTGAGCCCAATGTAATCCGGAACAAATTGTTTCGTAACTCCACTCAATGAGTAGAATAAGTCTCATAGTTCGATCAACACTTGCACAGCAAGTGCGGAGTCATATGATCTTGTCATTGGATCACAAGGGAATGGCCAAATTCTCGCAATGAGGTTGGCAGGTCCTTACGCAAGTTATCTTGCAAGAGGATGAGTATTAACTTGCATGTCAAGGTACGCTTTCCACCAAGAAGGAACAAATTCCCACGTATGATTTTTTTGTAAAGAGTCAAACTCTAATTGCATGCCCTCTCCCAAGAGTGACTATCACCATGGTGCATGACCTCATCATAAGTGAGAGACTCACTTGCATCTGTCACCATCACATAATCAATGGAGGGCTCAAAACCCCTCAAGAGGATGTCTATCTCTAACAAAGCATCTCAAGTCAGCGTCTCAAGGCATGCTTAGGAGCCTACACATTTTTTCTAACATCATGGTCATGGAGTTCTAGAGCATTAGGTGCTATTGTAGTCTATCTAGCTAGCTATACAGGAAGAGGACCCTCCTCCTAAAATACAACTCTATGTATCTCGACTATCTGCTAAAATTTTTATGCATATTTTCTTCATGGAAAACTACATCATGGCTATGGATGACTTTTCGAGCCTGTGGATCTCATAGGTGACAACCCATCTCACTTGCAACCCCATAACCAAGAAATATGTATTTCACGTACTTAGGATCCAACTTTGTGCACTTGTCCTTGGGTACATGGCAAAAAGTCTCACAACTAAAGACATGCAAATGAGCATATGAAGGAGGTTTTCTAGACCACACCTCCTTTGTAACTTGAAAGTTAATAGTATTGTAAGGAGATCAATTGATCAAGTGTATACAAGTACTCACTTCCTCAGCCCAAAATTGTTGTGGTAAGCTTGTTTGGCTAAGCATACTATGGATACTTTCGTGTATTGTCTTTCCCATGCACTCAGCCATACCATTTTGGGGTGGGGTATATGGGATGGTGAACTAATGTTTAGTATCCCTCTCATTGCAAATTTCTCAAAGGATTTAGAGACATACTCACCCTTATTATCTGACCGTAGGCATTTTAGCCTATACCTAGACCAGATCTCAACCAATGTAAGCAAACATTGAAAGGTAGCCAAAACATGAGATTTCAACTTTATGTGATATGCCCATACCTTAGTTGAGTAATCATCAATAAATGTGACGAACGACTTCATGCCTCCTAATGATTGATAAGGCATAGGTCCATAAATATCAAAAAGAACAAGAGCCAAAGGCTCACCCATGTGCAGAGTGTTAGACTTGTTATGCACACTACATGTCTGCATGCCATACAATGAATGATCACATGACTCAAAATACTTATAGTCAAGGGGCAAAAGATACTATAAGTAAGCATTTTCATTCCCTTTAAGAATATGTGCTCAAGGTGATGATGCCAAAGAGATACATGTGGAACTACACCTGCATACAAAACATAGTCTATGGATCCAGATACAATCAAGGGATATAAAGTATGCTAAACTGAGCACCAGGTTCCAGAACAAGGTTCCCATGGGTGATCTTCCAGGAAGGATCCCCAAAGGAAACAAAGTAACCCTCTTCATCCAGTGTGCTAGTGGAGATAAGAGTCTTTGAGTCAGCACATGTGAAACATTATGCGAAGTAAACATATTGCCTAAAACTATAGCTAGATATTACCAATACCAACTATCTGCAATGCCTAGTCATCCTGCAAATGGATAGATCTACTGATACTGCAACAGGAGTGGAACCACTGTCTATGAGGGGTCACATGTAAGAAAGCCCCTAAATGCATCAACCAACACTAAGTAAACTAGGCAAGGCATTAGTCACTTGTGACTCATCCAAAGAAGAAGCTATAAGTCTATAATCATCATTAGAGTCAAGTTGTTGCACTACATTGATCTTTTCGATCTTAACACTAGACTTAGTAGGGATAATGTTGTGATCATCACACTTGTCTTGCACTTTCTCTTTGCCATTTTCCTTGTGCTTGTCATTGCACATTTTATGGAACTCCAGGCTGATATGTATTACTTTCCCACAGTAATGGCATTTCAAATCAAACTTACATCCATGGAGCTTACTATGAGACTATCCAGGGGACTTAGAATGAGAGTTTAGCAAGTCTTTACCATAGTGGTCATTCTTGCTCTTGCCAATCATGGCAACCGGAAACAGTCAAATCATGAGAAGTATGAGAAGCATCCACATTCTTCTTATTTATCTCTTGTGTAAGTAGTGCACCCTTTACATCAGACAATTTCAGTCCATTCTTGGGTATATTTGCACACATAGCAATACAGAATGGGTTGCTGAAATCAGGCAATGTGACCAATAAGAACAAAGGTGTAAGATCATTCTTAAAGTCAAGACCCTACGATGACAGTTGGCCAATGATAGCATGAAACTTGCCCAAATGCTATGAAACATTGGTATATTCCTTCCTATGACACTCTATAAGCTACTTTAGCCAATACATTTGAGAAGCAGGGCTCTATTTATCATAGAGATTACAGATTTTCTCCCAAAGATCCCATGGAGACTACCCATTTGTGACAACATGATAATAAATGTGGTCATTGAGGAACAAGATAATTGTGGACTTGCAAATTTCATCTAAGTCATCCCGTACATTTTGGTCTGGATCTTGCAGTTGATCGGCATAATCTGAGATTTTTGCACATCCTATCAAATTTGGGTCTTCCAGTAGCCATAATTGCTGCCATCTAGCGTTTCAATATTGAAGATGGCATTGTCATTTAAATGGCCAGCCATATTACACAAAAAAGAGGCACAAAAATGCAGACCAAAAAGGCAACTATAATACCTGCAAATAGCCTTAAAACCATTGCCAAGATAAGGTGAAAACAAGAGGTACAAACCAAATAATGAGGTATCCACAAAGTATGACCAACATAACATCAAATGGAGGGGACTGGTCTCATAAACAATACTCTACAATTACAACATACTAGAAATGAGGTATATCAGTAAGAAATCAATGCCAAACAGGGGCAATCAGTGATAAAAAACAACTTGCAATACGCAAGTGGAAGTTGAAGTAGCTCAAGCTCAACTACAATTAAAATCCAAATCTCAATGTAACATTCAAGTAACAAGTAAGTGGCTCCCACTCGAATAAAAGTCAAATGCCAAATGAGCAAAAAAATCTCAAATCCTCATGTGAGTGCATCCAAGAATCCAAGATACATCAAGTACATAGCCAAGAACATAAGACCCAATCAAAGCTTCAAGCTCGTAAGGTCATAGATCTCTGAAGTATCCAATGAATCAACTCACAACCAATGTCAAATGTCCTAAGTTTGAATCAAAGCTCAAATACATTCAATAGCATAATCAAGCATAGAGCTTCAGTGTCATGCACCAATACATCCAACAAAATACCTGAATAGCATGAAAGAGAATTAGAAATAGATTGTCGTTGCTAAAAGCTTGTTGTCCACTATATGTACATTAGTAAAATGATAGTCAAGACTGAGCAAAAGTGAGCTCAATAGAAGCCCAAATGCATTTTGAAAACATGGCCAAGCATGTGGCATCAACCATACACATCAATGTACCATCCCAACAAGTAGTCGAGAAGCATCAACAAGCAATATGCATATGCTTTCAATGATAAAATAGCCTTCAACCCCTGCTTATTATAGTAGTAAAAATGAAAATAAACTCAGACAAATATGGGCTTAAATAAGTCCAAAAGTATTCTAATACATTTGCCAAACATTCCCTAAGTGTCTAGCATCAAATGAGTATCCCGTGAGCATAACATAAGCCAAGAGCATGGAATTTTACAAAAAAATAGCATTCAACCTTCTTATGACACCAATGATATATATGAGAAAATTGAGCTAAAAAGTGCTCAAATCAGTCCAATAGCATCTTAAACCAATGACTATGCCTAGTAGTGGAAGCCATAATCAGAAACTTAAAAAGCTTGGCAACCTTGTTCTTTTCTCACTGCCATCATCAATAGTGACTTTGATCACTCTGACATTACCTTTGAAGCCTATTGCAGATCTGGAAGTGCCCAAGGAAGTCCAAAAATTATCTAGCAAAATCAAGCCAAATATCAAGATATTCAAGACATAGTATTTATTGATACTCAACTAGTGCTTCTTGGCACTTAGGACTTTAGCTTGATCAAGAATAACTCATCTTATGATTTCATTTCAGTTGGTTCAAAGCTTATTCTAAGTCTGTAATGATTTGAAATTTTGATCCAATTCCTTGTAAGTCACAATATCATTGTAAAAGGACAGACACTGCCCGAATGTCCTCGTGGTAAGACCTCCTTCTAAGATGACTGAACTAGAGAAGATAGAAAAGTTTAATGGTAAAGGTTCTCACACCTAGAAGGAGAAAACAATGTACCATCTCATGAGGAAAGACCTCTGGGATCTCTTTGAAGAAGATGATGTAGATGACAAGAAAGAAGATGCTAAAGAGGAAGATGTTGTAGAAGACTAGCCTAAAACAAAGGCATGGAAGAAGATGAACATCAAAGCTTTAGGTATTACTGCATGGGGTCTATCAGATGATGTACTACACCACATCTTTGGCATCAAGGATGTAAAGAGTGCATGGGAAGAACTTGACAAGATCTTTGGTACACAAAAGAATAAGAAGGTAAAATTACACTACAAGATATAGGCCTTATACCGACGTTAAAGGCGAAAAAAATGTTCATAAAGAAAAATTTCCCCATCTTCGCAAAGAAGATCGTTGTTGACGACACCATAGAACAGTCGGATTAGCATCGTTATCAACATTGTCGTCGTGTTGGGGGTCAAAGGTCTACCATCGGTGTCGAAGGGTTTTCGAAAACAAAGTCACGACCACGGAGGACCTTATCTAATTTCAGGATAGAAGATCAATATAGCGAGATCAGATTCAATTTGAAAGCTCAATTTCAGATAATATGAGACATACAATCAGCTACATCTGATTGGGAGCATCTCCAATAAACTTCTTGACAAAAACTCATATCAACAAAATTTTCATGTAGTCTGAATCCCTATGAAGCTTCTCTTGGAACTCTTTAAATCACTGATTCAACATATCCATTGGAACAATAAGTAGCCTGTCTCTCCCAAAGGAAAAAAAAAATTGCATAAAATTGAACATCACCTATCCGCATTGTTAGGGCTTCGATCTACTGTTGTTGAGTAGCATTGATAAGCAGGAAGAGAAAGCACATCTTCAATTGCATTGCAGTCAAAGACACTGAATTTGTCTTGAAGCCTAACCTTAGGCATCAAATTTAAAGCCTGATTGGACCTCTCCCTGGGATTGTCCCTGTTTCTCGAGTACTTTGTAAGAGATTGGCAGTACAAAACCTTCCACAAACACCTTCTTCAATGGGATCACAACAGCCCCTAGAGGATCATCTACTGTAAAGGTGTCTCTATCAAACAGTTTAACATAAATTTCAGTGACCTCACTATCAATATTGAACACAAAAGTCTGGTTCCATATTGGATCGCTCCCCTGCATTTTCCATAGTGCGACTCTTTTGCATTTGGTTGTGACAAACAATCACTGCATACGGTTTAGATTTTATCAAAGACGTCTGCTGAGAGAAAACCGCAGCAATGCAGGTTGTTTACTGCTGAGGAAACGACAATAGGTGGAAGCTGTGATGGATCACCAACAAGCACAATACAATGTGCTCCACTCCTAAAAACTGGAACTAGCGCTATAGGTTCAGTGGCCTGGGTTGCTTCATCAATTACACTTGCATGAAATGAGCAGTCTGTCAAAACATTATCTCTGGCTCCAATACAAGTAGCAGCTATAACATCTGCCCTGTCAAGTATATCCTTCACAGCCCTCCAAACGTTGGTACAAGCTGATATCCAATCTTGCCTTTCTGATTCAGAGTGCCCAAGGAGACGTTTTCGGATTGTGTAGCTCAAGACATGAATCACTGTTCTTCTTTCCAGGCCTGATCAGCCTCAGAGAAACTTTTGCCGATGTGCTTGTGGCAGCCAGAACATCAGTTGCTCTTTCCGTAATAGGCTCTTCTTGAATAACATGTGTATGAGCAACAACAGCTATGAAACCATCAATGTGGCACCCAAGGTCAAATTTTGACTATGTCATTTTTCTGAAATAGTAGTCTTTCACTTGCAATCATAAGCAGCATCATCATCAAGAAGTTGTGGTGAGATTGGGCGAAGCTCATTGAGATCTGTACACGTCTCCACAAAAGATCTAAGTGCAACAACAGAATCTACCCGTACAGGCAATTCAGGATCTTTAAGTGCTGCAACAATACTCTGCATGGCTGAGTAAAATTTGTGTTGATCTAAAAAAGCAATACCAGCATACTGGCTAGACACCCGTGTTGCTTTTTCTCTTAGATGGCCAGCCGGACTGCAGAATTCTGGGTAGACATGCTGTTCAAGCATTTGCTCTAACTGTGACTGATATGTTCTTCTCCATTCGAGCTTTCCCCCCACCGGATCAAAAGCTTCTCTATCTCCTCCAAGTCCCTTCCCCAATTGCCTTCCTGCTTTTTCTTTCCCTCCTCTCGGTACACCGCATTCCTCTCCTTTTTGCGTTTTCTCCCCCCAATCCTCTATTCTCAAAAAAAGCGGCCCCCCAGAAACATTCGATCCTCTGTTAGGCTCCTCCCACAATAGCCATAAGAAAAGCGGCTTTTTTTTTCGTGCCTCTTCCCACAGTTTGCCGCCCACCTCCAGTAAGTCCTGTGATAAGTGCATTCCATGAAACTATGTCTTGAATCGGAAGCTTGCTGAACACCTGCCGTGATTCGGTAAACAAGCCACAGCTACTGTATAAAGTCATAAGTGTGTTGCCAACATAAGCTCTTTATCTAGTCCCCTTTTGTATATCTCTACATGGAGTTCTCGGCCTGTATCTAAAGCTCCTAAGGTGGCACAAGCTCTCAAACAAAGAGCAAAGTAATGGCATCCACAGACACACCTTCCACTACCATTTGTTTAAAACAATCTAAAATTTCTTCACCAAGCCCATGCTGAGCATAAGATGCAACCAATGTAGCCCATGACATTGCATCTCGAATAGGCAACTGATCAAACACCTCTCGTCCTTGTGCAACTGATCCACACTTCCCATACATGCCAATCAATGTGTTACCAACAAAAATGTTTTTTTTTCTAGCCCTGATTTCCTCAATTCTGCATGTATTTCTCGACCTGCCTCCAAGGCTTGAGTAGTATCATAAGCTTTTAACCAGTGAACAACTAGGACAGTATCCATAGATATACCCTGCTCTTTCATTTCCTCAACACATGGTAAAGCCAAATTGCCCTCATGGTTATCAACATATGCCTTTATCATTACAGTCCATGAGACAATGTCTTTAACAAGTAGTTTGTGAAACACTTTCTGCCCTTCTACATACAAGCCACATCTGCCATACATGTCTATCAGTGTGTTTCCTATTAAAATATTTGTTTCTAATCCTGATTTCCTGATCTCAACATGGATCTCTCGACTTGCTTTTATGGCTCCTCTATTGCCACATGCTTTCAAGCAGATAATAAATGTGACAGCATCTGCAGAAACACCATCCAGCTGTAGACGTTGGAAACATTTCAGTACTTCCTCATTGAGACCATGTTCAGCATATCCTGCAATTAATGCAGACCACACAATTGCATCTCGAATAGGTAGTACACAAAAAATTTGGCATGCCTCTGCCAGTGATCCACAATTGATGTACATGTCTACCAGTGTGCTGCCCATGTACACATCTGTTCCAAATCCCCTAGTAATTACTTCTCTATGTATTTGATAGCCTCTTTCTGGAGCTCCTGTGATACTAGATGCCTTCAAGATGGAAACGAATGTGATGAGATCAAGGCTGCAACCTTCAAGTTGCATTTTTTGAGAACATTTCAGTGCCTCATCACCAAGGCCATGTTCCATATATGCTGTAAAATGGCCTTTACTTGATTTATACTTTCAGCATATATTTGCATTATTAACAAATTGATTGCAAATGTAGTTCACTTAACTATTAGCAAATCTGATCAGATCTGGATTTATAAATCTAGGTAATCACTGTCTTGTTCGCTCCTCCTGATGCAAATCTTTTACCATCCCTTAAATAGGCCACACAATACACAATATCTTTGTGCCCCTTAATACTATGAACAACAACCCCTTGCAAAGTTTGAATGTACAAGCTCAATCTTTCTTCTTCCTCTTCACCTCCATTGCAAGAGCCAAGGTAGATGGTAATCGATCTTCTAGTGCTTCTGAACCTACATCAAACTTCCCAAACATCTCCACCACTATGCTTCCCACAAATATATTCACTTCCAAACCCCTCTCCACTATACTGGCACGCAGAACAAAAATGCAAACACAACAACTAAGTATGTACAAAGTAACAAATGTCACACACACAACTTTTTGGTGGATTCCACACCTCGGATGCGCAGCAGTACGACATCCACCTCCTCTGATCATGCGCATCCTTCGGATGGGCCAACTATCCATGATCATTATCGTCAAGATCCATGAACAAATCAATCTCTTCATTGACTATTTCCGGTATATCAGCAAGATTATCTATCATAGCATCTGTCTCTTTTATTGGAGTTTCTTCTCGTTGCTCTTCTCTTGCAAATTCTTCCAATGCATAATCCTCATCATCTCTTTTCTTGAAAATCTTGATTCTTTTTCCTGCAATAGGCACTCTAAGCACTGTCCCATCTAATTCTGTCAGCTCATATGCTGCATTGTCAAAGACATGTCTGACTATGTACGGCCCAAACCATCTTTTCACCATCTTTCGAAGTGCAGTATACTGATTTTCAAGGCTGTTATCAAAGAGTAATACTCTCTTCTATTGCTCTAGGCCACAAGCGATGCTTGTTGTCAAACGTGTCCTTATTTCTAAGTCTAGCAACCTTCAGCATGTCAATAGCTAGCTGAATATCCTCTGGTCTTCTCTCCAACTGCCGGATCTGAAGAGCTAAGAGCTCCTCTCTAGTCGAATCCTCATGCCAAGGTAAAACTGACCAAGTCAAAGCACAAGTCTCAGTCGGCATAACTGGTTTCTGACCATACATCAACTCTACAGGCATATATCCTGAGGTAACACTGTGAGTTGTACGATCAGCCCACAAAGCAAATGGTAGAAGTCTCAGCCATTCTCCAATCCATCCTCTACATGCTTTGGCTAATGCTTTCACTATCGGCGAATGCCCTCTTTTAGTCTTCCCATTTCCCTCTGGATTGTATGCTGTGGTTAGAGCCAACTTGATTCCTAGTTGATAGAAAAAATCCCTAGCTTCATCTGCATCCAGTTCACCGTGATCTACAGTGATCTTATCCACACAGCCATACTTGCAGAAAATTTCTTCCAATAAGAACTTACACACTGCACTAGTGGTCTTCGTTCTCAAAGGTTTGCCCTCAACATGATTGGTAAGATCCTCTTTAGCCAAAACAATATATCTCATCTGCCATAGACCCATAGGCATAGTAACCAAGTCAACTACCCACTTATAATGAATGCATAGCGGATAGGTCGGATGAAGCTCATCTCGATGACGCACTACCGAATACATCTGACAGTCTCTACAAGTCTCTACAAAGTGAGAAACATCTCTATACATGCCTTTCCACCAATATTTCTCCTTAATTTTCTCATAAATAGCCCACACTCCTCTATGACCAGCCCAAGGACTCTCATGAAACTCTCTCATCACCTGTAAAACTGGGTCTCTTTATCGTAGACAACCCGCAAGGGTAATCCACCTCTTTTCTTCGGATGCTTCCAAAGAAATCCGTCCTTGAGAAAATAATCATAGGCTTTTCTTCTAATCTTCTTGAACTCTTCATCTGTCCATTCATCTCTTTTGCTTAGTGTACTAAGATACTAGCTAATCTGCAACCAATCTCCAACATAGAGTTCTTCTATGAAAGCCACAATATCATAGACATGACAAACATGATCAACCATAGCAGTTGAAATTTCTGCATCATCCTCTTCTCCAAGTAATGTCTCCTCATCATCATATCTAGCTCTAGACAGCATATCCGCCACTGGATTATCCTTCCTTGCTATGTATTTAAATTTGTGGATTTAATGACTTGATGTATGCAATCCATCTCAGCATAGCTATATCCGGAGTAGAGCAACTCGTAATCATACCTATCAATGCCAAGCAATCTGTCTCTACCACAACTGAGGCTCCAATAAAGTACTCCTTGTCACATTTGAGAGCCATAACAATTCCCAGTAATTCCCTCTTGATTTGCGGATACCTTCTCTGTCTCTCGTTTAGGACTTTCGCCCCAAACCGAATAGCATACCTGTTTCCATCTGCATCATCTTGACCCATAGCCCAACCTATGCCAATTGGACTAGTGTCAACTGTCAATACAATAGGCCTTCCGCAATTATAATCTGCTTTCCTGAGAGTAGGAGAAATCTACAATAACTTCTTCAATTTTTGCATGGCTCTAGTGTGACTCTCATCCCAATAAAATTTCTGCCCCTTTCTAAGCGATTGATATAAACAATCTGCTATGTGTGCAAAATGGGGTATCCAAATCATGTAAAACACACAAGCTCCAATGAATCTCCGTACCTCTGAAGTGGTAGAATAATACTCCGTAATCTTGCCTATAGCATCCACCTTCTCAAGTGAGGGTTTCCTGCCATAATACCCACACATATGTCCAACAATGACAACCTCATTTACTCCAAAAACAGATTTTTGCCCTGATAATGTCAAGTTCACTTCTTCTAACCTGGCCAAAATCTTCTCACAAGCTGAAATATGATGAGCCACAAAGTATCTGCATCCCTGCTCATTTAGACTCTCATTCTTCTCTTCTTCTGCACACACCTTAATGGGCACATCATCCAAGAAAGGCATGGTAAGCTGAGGTATGTAATCACGAAGGACCTTATGCATGGCATTCATCATATGCGCAACAGAATTAGTGGCACCTTGAGGCAAGGTACACATCCTGACAAGCCCAATAGGAGTTCTCATAGTGGTTATGTCCCTGCTTTCCAAAGCTAGCTGAAACTGATCATATCCTGAATACAAGTCACCTAAAGAATAGATGGCATGCCCAGCAAATGCTTCTGCAAACTCATCCACAACTGGACCTATACCAACATTCTTGATAGTAACTCTGTTCTGGTTGCATGTCCTGTATAAATCAGAGAGTACCATTCTTCTTTGGAACCGTAAACCACCTATTGGAGTATGGTGCAGATGAAGGCTCTAGGATTCCCATCCTGATTTTCTCATTTAACAAGTCAATTAACTTTGACAGGTGTACCTTAGGCACTGGAATAGGTCGAAGGTTCCATGGAATATGAGGAATAGTAAAGATCACCATAGGAGCAACAATATCTGGATTCACACATCCAGTCTCATGCAAGAAAAAAGCAAACCCCCTTCCATGTTGCTCAAGAATATCTTGAAAGCATTTCTTCTCTATGGGTAGTAAGAAATCACCATTTCCAATTTTTAATTCAGCAAGAGTCTCTGCTGAAAATTTATGGCCTATATGCTCTGGATTCCTCAAAATTGGCTGTTTGGCAGCCCTCTCTATTTGCTGATCACTGTCAGGTGGAAGCGGTACAGCTATCGGCTTCACCTTCTTATCCACAGTTGTGTATTTCGTGTCAACCCTCGCTTCATTATGATCCTCTGTATTACTCAAAGCTTGCTGGAAATCAACAATTCTGCACTCTAGTGGCTGAATATCGTCAGTCCTCAGCCCTATGGATTGCATAGGAACAACTCTAAACTCTGGATGTTGAAATATTTCAGCACTAAACTCTGTTGGCTAAAAGTTTTCAGCCCTCTGTGTCTCTGTAGGCTGATCATAATCAGCCGAAAACTCTGTTTGCTGAATTTATTCAGCACTCAACACTTTTTGCTGAGTCACCTCAGCCTCTGACTCTATCTGTGACACAAAATCTACAATTTTATGAAATATGTCCAAGGATTGCACTGATACATTACAGTGACAACTCTGCATATCAATTTTCAGCATATTTTCCATCACTGTCATCATATCTACACAAACCACACTATCATACATCCCATCTATATGCTCATCATCGTCTAAAATACCTGCATTTTTCAAATTTTTCACCTTCCTGCATATGTACTGCCTGGCAGCTCTAGGCAACTTAGAAGTATTTTGATAACTCATCAAACTGTTTGCTGAAATTCCAACAAAATTAGAAGAGAAAACACTGCTCAGGAGGTGAGAACTCCAATCTCCTCTGCTTTGTACCACCGTCGTCTCACGAAACAGTGGTACCTAATGAAAACCCGAATCCCTCACAGTGGGCAAAGGTGCATCTCTAAGAGTATCCCTGTTTCTAACATGGTTCACACACACAGTCATAAAGTGAACTGCTCTCATACCATCTTTACTATGAATGCGTGCATAAGCAGATCCATCATCCATTACTTTTGTTTCCATGCGCATCTCTATGATGAATGGCTGTCCAAGAATTATGGGATAAGAGCATGAATCCTGCACAAAGAAATGGAAATCCTCCTCTACGTCTCCAATAGAAACCTTGACACTAGGACAGGCAGCATACAAATCACCTGCAATGTTGTTGGCGGCTCTCATACGCCACCCATGCTCTACATCCATAGGCCATCTATTACTTTCATAAACTCCACGAACTATGAGATTAATCTCTGAACCATGATCCACCAAAGCAACATAAGGCACCTGTTTCTCTCCAATTTTTACCATCGTTTTTGTAGTTGCCCTAGCCCAATGACTGCGCGAAAGGTGACTACGCGATATCAAGACAGGCTCATCAGTTTCAGCATAATGCATAGGCTGAACCCTCTTCTCTATCTGCGGAAAAACAGAAGCATTCTCAACCATAACCTCATTCTCATCCAACTCCCCAATCAAAAGTCCTTGTGTATCAGTAGTAGGCAATGCATGTCTTTTCCTCTTCAGGACTTCTTGGAACTGACCTGGAAACTCTCTTTTCGAGATGCCCAAAACCTCAGAAATAGTAAAAGTCACCTCACTGCCAAGTATCTTGTCATTAAAGATTTTCTTCATGTCTGTAGATGTCTCAATATCGGACATCAATCTAAACCCTGGTTGCTTTCTCTCTCTAGGCTCTTGTCTCTTTTCTTTCTTCTGATCATCTTCCATCTGTTGTTCTGGCCCTGGTCTCAAAGATGGCCCTACAATAGGTGGAGTAACAAGCTTACCCCCTCTAGTCTTTTTAGCAGCATTTGGATTCTCTTCATCCCTCTTACGCTTCTCCTCAACAAGTACATCTACTCCCTGAGACTTAGCCAAGTAGGCATAAATAGTGTATCTGTCAACAGGCGAATCCCAACCTGTCTCAGATTTGATGCTAGAAACCTGCACTAGTCAAAACAGTCTGCTAAATTTTCCCCTTGTTTGCCGTCTCCATAGCATAGATCCATAATGCTGACCGATTCTCTAATCCTTTCTCAATCTCGACTCAATATGTAGAAGCATCTCCTCTAGCTGCCACATAAGAAGTACACGCAACCATGTCATCCACTAAATTTGTTCATTCTGCCTTTCCCAAAATTGGTAGCAAGCAGAGCTCTTCTTTCAGTCAACCAGATCTTGCCATCTTGTCCCCAAAATACCAAATTCTTCCTCCTTGCATCTTTAAAAGATTCACATCCGTACTATCACACCAAATACATATTCGATCTCTCCTAGGTGCACTAGGAGCGCTCCTAGGCGCAGTAGGAGCACTAGAAGAAATAGTAGGCGTAGTCGAAGCAAATTGCTCTTTCAATTTTCCCACCAATTCTGCTTTAACTGACTTCAGTGTCAAATCCATTATGCCTTTGATTATGTCATCAAGAGAGGAAGGCACTGACAGAGTGGATGGTTTTGGAGTAGAAGGAGTAGGCATCGGTCTTGGAACAGGAGGAACAGGAGGAGTAGAAATAGTAGGCACTGGCATAGGCCAAGAAACTGGCTGAGGAAGAGAGGAAATGATAGGGGTAGAAGTAGGCATAGGAGCAGAAGACGGACTTGGTGTCATGGATCCATCCTATAGGCGGGTCTTCCATATCCTCCTCTTGGTCAAAGTCGAGATTGCATCCTGGGCATCTTGCCAATCTGTTTTAAGACCCATAGGCTTCTTGCGATCCTCAAGAAGCTCTCCTAATTCTTCCTGAAGATCAAGATCAGGATCAGTATCTTGCAAGAAAAGCTCAACTTTCTCAACATCCAATGTTCTTTGTTCAATGGCATCAAGCTGACTATACCTCTCGTGAAATTCTTTAATCAACTCTGAAGCAGCTACCTTTATTTCGCATGTAGACCCACTCTCGGAATGACCGTCGTGTAGCCATCCCAAAGTCCTCAAGGAAATACACTTCTTTCAGGGCCTTTTTAAAATCTTGCCAATGTGAATTTTGAAGGAAAAGATCAATCACTTTTGTCCTCAAGGCGGGTGTGACAAGGCAAAGGAAATACTTACTCATAAGTCCTGCTGGTACTCCAAAAAATCCCATCTTGATCTCATACATCTTCAAATAAGCCGAAACATTACAGCCATCAAATAGCTTCTTTTCATTCTCAACTGCTTCAATCGCCTTAGTCGCGCTGATTTTGCATTCTCCTGCTCCGAATATAGTTGCCTTTGTTGAGACAACTGTTGTTGATGCAACTGCTGCTGCTGCTGCATATACAATTGTGTCTGCTGATTTTGAAGCTGCATATACATAGACATATTCTGCAAAATCTCTTTTAAATCATCCGTTGAAGTACTTGAAGCAGCAATCAATGATGGAGCTGAAGTAGAGGACAAAGCAGGAATTGTAGAAGAGGCTCAAATTGATGCTGAAGTATCTCCCATCCTAAAATTTATGCGACGCTTTCACGTCGGGTTCACCAAAGATGTCGAAGCGTTTTTGAAAAAAAAGTCGCGACCACGAAGGACCTTATCTGATTTCAGGATAGAAGATCAATCTAGCGAGATCAGATTCAATTTGAAAGCTCAATTTCAGATAATATGAGACATACAATCAGCTACATCTGATTGGGAGCATCTCCAATAAACGTCTTGACAAAAACTCATATCAACAAAATTTTCATGTAGTCTGAATCCCTATGAAGCTTCTCTTGGAACTCTTTAAATCACTGATTCAACATATCCATTGGAACAATAAGCAGCATGTGTCTCCCAAAGGAACAAAAAAAACTGCATAAAATTGAACATCACCTATCCGCATTGTTAGGGCTTCGATTTGTTGTTGTTGAGCAGCATTGATAGCAGGAAGAGAAAGCACATCTTCAACTACGAGACCAATCTTTGCACTCAAAGACACTGAATTTGCCTTGAAGCCCAACCTTGGGTATCAAATTTAAAGACTGCTTGGACCTCCCTGCGGTTGTCCCTATTTCCCGCGTACTTTGTAAGAGATTGGTGGTACAAAACCTTCCACAAACACCTTGTTCAATGCGATCACAGCAGCCCCTAGAGGATCATCTGCTGTAAAGGTGTCTCTGTCAAACAGTTTAACATAAATTTCAGTGACCTCACTATCAATATTGAACACAAAAGTCTGGTTCCATACTGGATCACTCCCCTGCATTTTCCATAGTGCGACTCTTTTGCGTTTGGTTGTGACAAAGAATCACCTCATACGGTTCAGATTTATCAAATACGTCTGTTGAGAGAAAACCGCAGCAATGCAAGTTGTGTAGTGCTGAGGAAACGACAGTAGGTGGAAGCTGTGCTGGATCACCAACAAGCACAATACAATCTGCTCCACTCCTAAAAACTGGAACTAGTGCTGCATGTTCAGTGGCCTGGGTTGCTTCATCATTTACACACGGTGAAATGAGCACTATGTCAAAACATTATCTCTGGCTTCAATACAAGTGGCGGCTATAACATCTGCCCTGTCAAGTACATCCTTCACAGCTCTCCAGATGTTGGTACAAGCTGATATCCAATCTTTCCTTTCTGATTCAGAGTGCCCAAGGAGACGTTTTCGGATTGTGTAGCTCAGGACATGAATCACTGTTCTTCTTTCCAGGTCTAATCAGCCTCAGAACAACTTCTGGCGATGTGCTTGTGGTAGCCAGAACATCAGTTGCTCTTTCCGTAAAACAGGCCCTTCTTGAATAACATGCGTATGAGCAACAACAGCTATGAAACCATCAATGTGGCACCCAAGGTCAAATTTTGACTATGTCATTTTTCTGAAACAGTAGTCTTTCACTTGCAGTCATAAGCAGCAGCATCATCAAGAAGTTGTGGTGAGATTGGGCGAAGCTCATTGAGATCTGTACACGTCTCCACAAAAGATCTAAGTGTGACAACATAATCTACCTGTACAGGCAATTCAGGATCTTTAAGTGATGCAACAATACTCTACATGGCTGAGTAAAATTTGCGTTGATCTGAAAAAGCAATACCAGCATACTGGCGAGACACCCATGTTGCTTTTTCTCTTAGATGGCCAGCAGGACTGGCAAATTCTGGGTAGACATGTTGTTCAAGCATTTGCTCTAATTGTGACTGATATGTTCTTTCCCATTCGAGCTTTCCCCCCACCGGATCAAAAGCTTCTCTATCTCCTCCAAGTCCCTTCCCCAATCGCCTTCCTGCTTTTTCTTTCCCTCCTCTCGGTACATTGCGTTCCTCTCCTTTTTGTGTTTTCTCCCCCCAATCCTCTATTCTCAAAAAAGCGGGCCCCCAGAAACATTCGATCCTCTGTTAGACTCCTCCCACAATAGCCATCAGAAAAGCGGCATTTTTTTCATGCCTCTTCCCACAATTCGCCGCCCACCTCCAGTAAATCCTGTGATAAGTGCATTCCATGAAACTATGTCTTGAACTGGAAGCTTGCTGAACACCTGCCGTGATTCGGTAAACAAGCCACAACTGCTGTACAAATTCATAAGTGTGTTGCCAACATGAAGCTCTTTATCCAGTCCCCTTTTGTATATCTCTACATGGAGTTCTCGGCCTATATCTAAAGCTCCTAAGGTGGCACAAGCTCTCAAACAAAGAGCAAAGTAATGGCACCCACAGACACACCTTCCACTACCATTTGTTTAAAACAATCTAAAAATTCTTCACCAAGCCCATGCTGAGCATAAGATGCAACCAATGCAGCCCATGACACTGCATCTCGAATAAGCAACTGATCAAACACCTCTCGTTCTTCTGCAAAACTGATCCACACTTCCCATACATGCCAATCAATTTTTTACCAACAAAAATGTTTTTTTTTTCTAGCCCTGATTTCTTCAACTGTGTATGTATTTCTCCACTTGTCTCCAAGGCTTGAGTAGTATCACAAGCTTTTAACCAGAGAACAACTAGGACAGTATCCACATATATACCCTGCTCTTTCATTTCCTCAAAACATTGTAAAGCCAAAGCGCCCTCATGGTTATCAACATATGCCTTTATCATTACAGTCCATGAGACAATGTCTTTAACAAGCAGTTTGTCAAACACTTTCCGCCCTTCTGCATACAAGCCACATGTTCCATACATGTCTATCAGTGTGTTTCCTATTAAAAGATCTGTTTCTAATCCTGATTTCCTGATCTCAGCATGGATCTCTCGACCTGCTTTTATGGCTCCTCTATTGCCACATGCTTTCAAGCAGATAATAAATGTGACAGCATCTGCAGAAACACCATCCAGCTGTAGACGTTGGTAACATTCCAGTACTTCTTCATTGAGACCATGTTCAACGTATCTTGCAATCAATGCAGACCACACAACTACATCTCGAACAGGTAGTGCATAAAAAATTTGGCATGCCTCTGCTAGTGATCCACAATTGATGTACATGTCTACTAGTGTGCTGCCCATGTACACATCTGTTCCGAATCCCCTAGTAATTACTTCTCTATGTATTTGATAACCTCTTTCTGGAGCTCTTGTCATACTAGATGCCTTCAAGATGGAAACAAATGTGATGAGATTAGGGTTGCAACCTTCAAGTTGCATTTGTTGAGAACATTTCAGTGCCTCATCATCAACGCCCTATTCCATATATGCTGTAAAATGGCCTTCACTTGATTTATACTTTCAGCATATATTTGCATTATTAACAAATTGATTGCAAATGCAGTTCACTGATCTACTAGCAAATCTGACCAGATCTATGCCCGAGGCTTTATAAATCCAGGTAAACACTGTCTTGTTCGCTCCTCCTGATGCAAATCTTTTACCATCCCTTAAATAGGCCACACAATACACAATATCTTTGTGCCCCTTAAGACTATGAACAACAACCCCTTGCAAAGTTTGAATGTACAAGCTCAATCTTTCTTCTTCCTCTTCACCTCCATTGCAAGAGCCAAGGTAGATGGTAATCGATCTTCTAGTGCTTCTGAACCTACATCAAACTTCCCAAACATCTCCACCACTATGCTCCCCACAAATATATTCACTTCCAAACCCCTCTCCACTATACTGGCACGCAGAACAAAAATGCAAACACAACAACTAAGTATGTACAAAGTAACAAATGTCACACACACAACTTTTTGGTGGATTCCACACCTCGGATGCGCAGCAGTACGACATCCACCCCCTCTGATCGTGCGCATCCTCCGGATGGGCCAACTATCCATGATCATTATCGTCAAGATCCATGAACAAATCAATCTCTTCATTGACTATTTCCGGTATATCAGCAAGATTATCTATCATAGCATCTGTCTCTTTTATTGGAGTTTCTTCTCGTTGCTCTTCTCTTGCAAATTCTTCCAATGCATAATCCTCATCATCTCTTTTCTTGAAAATCTTGATTCTTTTTCCTGCAATAGGCACTCTAAGCATTGTCCCATCTAATTCTGTCAGCTCATATGTTACATTGTCAAAATCATGTCTGACTATGTACGACACAAACCATCTCTTCACCATCTTTCGAAGTACAGTATGCTGATTTTCAAGGCTGTTATCAAAGACTAATACCTAGTCTCCCTCTTCTATTGCTCTAGGCCGCAAGCGATGCTTGTTGTCAAAACTGTCCTTATTTCTAAGTCTAGCAATCTTCAGCCTGTCAATAACTAGCGGAATATCCTCTGGTCTTCTCTCCAACTGCCGGATCTGAAGAGCTAAGAGCTCTTCTCTAGTCAAATCCTCCTGCCAAGGTAAAACTGACCAAGTCAAAGCACAAGTCTCAGTCGGCATAACCGGTTTCTGACCATACATCAACTATGCAAGCATATATCCTGTGGTAACACTGTGAGTCGTACGATCAGCCCACAAAGCAAATGGTAGAAGTCTCGGCCATTCTCCAATCCGTCCTCTACATACTTTGGCTAATGCTTTCAATATCGGCGGATGCCCTCTTTCACTCTTCCCATTTCCCTCTGGATTGTATGATGTGGTTAGAGCCAACTTGATTCTTAGTTGAGAGAAAAACTCCCTAGCTTCATTTGCATCCAGTTCACCGTGATCTACAGTGATCTTACCCACACAGCCATACCTGCAGAAAATTTCTTCCAATAAGAACTTACACACTGCACTAGTGGTCTTCATTCTCAAAGGTCTACCCTCAACATGATTGGTAAGATCCCCTCTAGCCAAAACAATATATCTCATCTGCCATAGCCCCCTAGGCATAGTAACCAAGTCAACTACCCACTTATAATGAATGCATAGTGCATAGGTCGGATGAAGCTCATCTCGATGACGCACTACCAAATACATCTGACAGTCTCTACAAGTCTCTACAAAGTGAGAAACATCTCTATACATGCCTTTCCACCAATATTTCTCCTTAATTTTCTCATAAGTAGCCCACACTCCTGTATGACCAGCCCAAGGACTCTCATGAAACTCTCTCATCACCTGTAACTGGGTCTCTTTATCTCGCAGACAACCCGCAAGAGTAATCTGCCTCTTTTCTTCGGATGCTTCCAAAGAAATCCGTCCTTGAGAAAATAACCATAGGCTTTTCTTCTGATCTTCTTGAACTCTTCATCTATCCATTCATCTCTTTTGCTTAGTATACTAAGATACTTGCCAATCTGCAACCAATCTCCAACATAGAGTTCTTCTATGAAAGCCACAATATCATAGACATGACAAACATGATCAACCATAGCGGCTGAAATTTCTGCATCATCCTCTTCTGCAAGTAGCATCTCCTCATCATCATATCTAGATCTAGACAGCATATCCACCACTGGATTATCCTTCCTTGCTATGTATTTAAATTTTGGATTTAATGACTTGATGTATGCAATCCATCTTAGCATAGCTATATCCGGAGTAGAGCAACTCGTAATCATACCTATCAATGGCAAGCAATCTGTCTCTACCACAACTGAGGCTCCAATAAAGTACTCCTTGTCACATTTGAGAGCCATAACAATTCCCAATAATTCCCTCTTGATTTGCAGATACCTTCTCTGTCTCTCGTTTAGGACTTTCGCCCCAAACCAAATAGCATACCTGTTTCCATCTACATCATCTTGACCCACAACCCAACCTATGCCAATTGGACTAGTGTCAACTGTCAATACAATAGGCCTTCCACAATTATAATCCGCTTTCTTGAGAGTAGGAGAAATTTGCAATAAGTTCTTCAATTTCTGCATGGCTCTAGTGTGACTCTCATCCCAATAAAATTTCTGCCCCCTTCGAAGCAGCTGATATAAAAAATCTGCTATGTGTGCAAAATGGGGTATCCAAATCATGTAAAACACACAAGCTCCAATGAATCTCCGTACCTCTGAAGTGGTAGAACAATACTCCGTATTCTTGCGTATAGCATCCACCTTCTCAGGTGAGGGTTTCCTGCCATAATACCCACACATATGTCCAACAATGACAACCTCATTTAATCCAAAAACAGATTTTTGCCCTGATAGTGTCAAGTTCACTTCTTCTAACCTGGGCAAAATCTTCTCACAAGCTGAAATATGATCAGCCACAAAGTATCTGTATCCCTGCTCATTTAGACTCTCATTCTTCTCTTCTTTTGCACACCCCTTAATGGGCACATTATCCAAGAAAGGCATGGTAAGCTGAGGTATGTAATCACGAAGGACCTTATGCATGGCATTCATCATATGCGCAACAGAATTAGTGGTACCTTGAGGCAAGGTACACATCGTGACAAGCCCAATAGGAGTTCTCATAGTGGTTATGTCCCTGCTTTCCAAAGCCAGCTGAAACTGATCATATCCTGAATACAAGTCACCTAAAGAAAAGATGGCATGCCCAGCAAATGCTTCTCCAAACTCATCCACAAGTGGACCTATACCAACATTCCTGATAGTAACTCTGTTCACTGGCTGCATGTCCTGTATAAATCGGAGAGTACCATTCTTCTTTGGAACCGTAAACCACCTATTGGAGTATGGTGCAGATGAAGGCTTTAGGATTCCCATCCTGATTTTCTCATTCAACAAGTCAATTAACTTTGGCAGGTGTACCTTAGGCACTGGAATAGGTCGGAGGTTCCATGGAATATGAGGAATAGTAAAGATCACCATAGGAGCAACAATATCTGGATTCACACATCCAATCTCATGCAAGAAAAAAGCAAACCCCCTTCCATGTCGCTCAAGAATATCTTGAAAGCATTTCTTCTCTATGGGTAGTAAGAAATCACCATTTCCAATTTTTAATTCAGCAAGAGTCTCTGCTGAAAATTTATGGCCTATATGCTCTGGATTCCTCAAAATTGGCTGTTTGGCAGCCCTCTCTATTTGCTGATCACTGTCAGGTGGAAGCGGTACAGCTATCGGCTTCATCTTCTTATCCACAATTGTGTATTTCGTGTCAACCCTGGCTTCATTATGATCCTCTGTATTACTCAAAGCTTACTGTAAATCAGCAATTCTTGCACTCTAGTTGGCTGAATATCCTCAGCCCTCTGCTCTATGGATTGCATAGGAACAACCCTAAACTTTGGATGTTGAAATATTTCAGCAGTAAACTCTATTGGCTGAAAGCTTTCAGCCCTCTGTGTCTCTGTAGGCTGATCATAATCAGCCGGAAACTCTGTTTGCTGAATTTCTTCAGCACTCAACACTTTTTGCTGAGTCACCTCAGCCTCTGACTCTATCTCTGACACAAAATCTGCAATTTCATGAAACATGTCCAGGGATTGCACTGATACATTACTGTGACAACTTTGCATATTAGTTTTCAGCATATTTTCCATCTCTGTCATCGTATCTGCACAAACCATACTCTCATACATCCCATCTATATGCTCATCATCCTCTAAAATACCTGCATTTTTCAAAATTTTCACCTTCCTACATATGTACTACACGGCACCTCTAGGCAACTTAGAAGTCTTCTAATAACTTATCGAACTGTTTGCTGAAATTGCAACAAAACTAGAGGAGAAAACACTGCTGCCAGGAGGCAAGAACTCCAATCTCCTTTTCTCTATACCAGCGTCATCTCGCGAAACAGCGGTACCTAATGAAAACTCGAATTCCTCACAGTGGGCAAAGGTGCATCTCTAAGAGTATCCCTGTTTCTAACATGGTTCACACACATAGTCATAAACTGAACTGTTCTCATACCATCTTTACTGTGAATCTGTGCATAAGCAGATCCATCATCCATTACTTTTGTTTCCATGCACATCTCTATGATGAATGGGTGTCCAAGAATTATGGGATAAGAGCATGAATCCTGCACAAAGAAATGGAAATCCTCCTCTACATCTACAGTACAGACCCTGACACTAGGACAGGCAGCATACAAATCACCTGGAGTGTTGTTGGCGGCTCTCATATGCCGCCCATGCTCTACATCCATAGGCCATCTATTACTTTCATAAACTCTACGAACTATGAGATTAATCTCTGAACCATGATCCACCAAAGCAACATAAGACACCTATTTCTCTCCAATTTTTACCATCGTTTTTGTAGTTGCCCTAGCCCAATGACTGCGCGAAAGGTGACTACGCGGTATCAAGACAGGCTCATCAGTTTCAGCATAATGCATAGGCTGAACCCTCTTCTCTATCTGTGGAAAAACAGAAGCATTCTCAACCATAACCTCATCCTCATCCAACTCCCCAATCAAAAGTCCTTGTGTATTAGTAGTAGGCAATGCATGTCCTTTCCTCTTCAGGAATTCTTGGAACTGATCTCGAAACTCTCTTTTCGAGATGCCCAAAACCTCAGAAATAGTAAAAGTCACCTCACTGCCAAGTATCTTGTCATTAAAGATTTTCTTCATGTCTGTAGATGTCTCAATATCGGACATAAATCTAAACCCTGGTTGCTTTCTCTCTCTAGGCTCTTGCCTCTTTTCTTTCTTCTGAGCATCTTCCATCTGTTGTTCTGGCCCTGGTCTCAAAGACGGCCCTGCAATAGGTTGAGTAACAAGCTTACACCCTCTAGTCTTTTTAGCTGCATTTGGATTGTCTTCATCCCTCTTACACTTCTCCTCAACAAGTACATCTGCTCCCTGAGACTTAGCCAAGTAGGCATAAATAGTGTATCTGTCAACAGGCAAATCCCAACCTGTCTCAGATTTGATGCTAGAAATCTGCACTAGTCAAAACAGTCTGCTAAATTTTCCCCTTGTTTGCCGTCTCGATAGCATAGGTCCATAATGCTGACCGATTCTCTGATCCTTTCTCAATCTAGACTCAATATGTAGAAGCATCTCCTCTAGCTGCCACATAAGAAGTACACGCAGCCATGCCATCCACTAATTTCTTCATTCTGCCTTTCCCAAAATTGGTAGCAAGCAGAGCTCTTGTTTCAGTCAACCAGATCTTGCCATCTTGTCCCCAAAATACCAAGTTCTTCCTCCTTGCATCTTGAAAAGATTCACAATCCTTGCAATGCTGATGGTCCGTACTATCACACCAAATACATCTTCGATCTCTCCTAGGTGCAGTAGGAGAGCTCCTAGGTGCAGTAGGAGCACTAGAAGAAAAATCAGTCTTGGAACAGGAGGAACATGAGGAGTAGAAGCAGTAGGCACTGGCATAGGCCAAGAAACTGGCTGAGGAAGAGAGGAAATGACAGGGGTAGAAGCAGGCATAGGAGCAGAAGATGGCGTGGGTGTCATGGATCCATTCTGTAGGCGAGTCTTCCATATCATCCTCTTAGTCAAAGTCGAGACTGCATCCTGGGCATCTTGCCAATCCGTTTTAAGAACCATAGGCTTCGTGCGATCCTCAAGAAGCTCTCCTAATTCTTCCTGAAGAACAGGATCTGTATCTTGCAAGAAAAGCTCAACTTTCTCAACATCCAATGCTCTTTGTTCAATGGCATCAAGCTGACTATACCTCTCTTCAAATTCTTGTATCAACTCTGAAGCAGCTACCTTTATTTTGCATGTAGACCCACTCTCGGAATGACCGCCGTGTAGCCATCCCAAAGTCCTCAAGGAAATACTCTTCTTTCTGGGCCTTCTTAAAATCTTGCCAATGCGAATTTTGAAGGAAAAGATCAATCACTTTTGTCCTCAAGGCGGGTGTGACAAGGCGAAGGAAATACTTACTTATAAGTCCTGCTGGTACTCCAAAAAATCCCAACTTGATCTCATACGTCTTCAAATAAGCCGAAACATTACAGCCATCAAATAGCTTCTTTTCATTCTCAACTGCTTCAATCGCCTTAGTCGCACTGATTGCATTCTCTTGCTCCGAATATAGTTGCCTTTGTTGAGACAACTGTTGTTGATGCAACTGGTGCTACTACTGCACATACAATTGTGTCTGCTGATTTTGAAGCTGCATATACATAGACATATTCTGCAAAATCTACTTTAAATTATCCGTTGAAGTACTTGAAGCAGCAGTCAATGATGGAGCTGAGGTAGAGGACAAAGCAGGAATTGTAGAAGAGGCTGAAATTGAGCTGAAGTATCTCCCATGCTAAAATTTATGCGACGCTTTTACGTCGGGTTCACCAAAGATGTCAAAGGTTTTTCGAAAACAAAGTCGTGACCATGGAGGACCTTATCTAATTTCAGGATAGAAGATCAATCTAGCGAGATCAGATTCAATTTGAAAGCTCAATCTCAGATAATATGAGACATACAATCAGCTACATCTGATTGGGAGCATCTCCAATAAACGTCTTGACAAAAACTCATATCAACAAATTTTTCATGTAGTCTGAATCCCTATGAAGCTTCTCTTGGAACTCTTTAAATCACTGATTCAACATATCCATTGGAACAATAAGCAGCATGTGTCTCCCAAAGGAACAAAAAGACAGCATAAAATTGAACATCACCTATCCGCATTGTTAGGGCTTTGATCTATTGTTGTTGAGCAGCATTGATAGTAGGAAGAGAAAGCACATCTTCAACTGGGAGACCAATCTCTGCAGTCAAAGACACTGAATTTGTCTTGAAGCCCAACCTTGGGTATCAAATTCAAAGCCTGCTTGGACCTCTGCTTGCAGTTGTCCCTGTTTTTCGAGTACTTTGTAAGAGATTGGTGGTACAAAACCTTCCACAAACACCTTGTTCAATGGGATCACAATAGCCCCTAGAGGATCCTCTGCTGTAAAGGTGTCTCTATCAAACAGTTTAACATAAATTTCAGTGATCTCACTATCAATATTGAACACAAACATCTGGTTCCATACTAGATCGCTCCCCTGCATTTTCCATAGTGTGACTCTTTTGCGTTTGGTTGTGACAAAAATCACTGCATATGGTTCAGATTTATCAAAGACGTCTGCTAAGAGAAAACCGTAGCAATATAGGTTGTTTAGTGCTGAGGAAACGATAGTAGGTGGAAGCTGTGCTGGATCACCAACAAGCACAATACAATCTGCTCCGCTCCTAAAAACTGGAACTAGCGCTGTAGGTTCAGTGGCCTGGGTTGCTTCATCAATTACACTTGCATGAAATGAGCAGTCTGTCAAAACATTATCTCTGGCTCCAATACAAGTGGCAGCTATAACATCTGCCCTGTCAAGTACATCCTTCACAGCTCTCCAGACGTTGGTACAAGCTGATATCCAATCCTGCCTTTCTGATTCAGAGTGCCCAAGGAGACGTTTTCGGATTGTGTAGCTCAGGACATGAATCACTGTTCTTCTTTCCAGGCTTGATCAGCCTCAGAGCAACTTCTGCTGATGTGCTTGTGGTAGCCAGAGCATCTGGTGCTCTTTTCGTAATAGGCCCTTCTTGCATGACATGCGTATGAGCAACAACAGCTATGAAACCATCAATGTGGCACCCAAGGTCAAATTTTGACTATGTCATTTTTCTGAAATAGTAGTCTTTCACTTGTAGTCATAAGCAGCACCATCATCAAGAAGTTGTGGTGAGATTGGGCGAATCTCATTGAGATCTGTACACTTCTCCACAAAAATATCTAAGTGCGACAACAGAATCTACCCGTATAGGCAATTCAGGATCTTTAAGTGCTGCAACAATACTCTGCATGACTGAGTAAAATTTGCGCTGATCTGAAAAAGCAATACCAGCATACTGGCCAGACACCCATGTTTCTTTTGCTCTTAGATGGCCAGCACGACTGCAGAGTTCCGGGTAGACATGCTGTTCAAGCATTTGCTCTAACTGTGACTGATATGTTCTTCCCCATTCGAGCTTTCCCCCCACCGAATCAAAAGCTTCTCTATCTCCTCCAAGTCCCTTCCCCAATCGCCTTCCTGCTTTTTCTTTCCCTCCTCTCGGTACACCGCGTTCCTCTCCTTTTTGGGTTTTCTCCCCCCAATCCTCTATTCTCAAAAAAAGCCGGCCCCTAGAAACATTCGATCCTCTGTTATGCTACTCCCACAATAGCCATAAAAAAAGCAGCTTTTTTTTTCCTGCCTCTTTCCACAATTCGCCGCCCACCTCTAGTAAATCCTGTGATAAGTGCATTCCATGAAACTATGTCTTGAACTGGAAGCTTGCTGAACACCTGCCGTGATTCGGTAAACAAGCCACAGCTGCTGTACAAAGTCATAAGTGTGTTGCCAACATGAAGCTCTTTATCCAGTCCCCTTTTGTATATCTCTACATGGAGTTCTCGGCCTGTATCTAAAGCTCCTAAGGTGGCACAAGCTCTCAAAGAAAGAGCAAAGTAATGGCACCCACAGACACACCTTCCACTACCATTTGTTTAAAACGATCTAAAATTTCTTCACCAAGCCAAATTGCCCTCATGGTTATCAACATATGCCTTTATCATTACAGTCCATGAGACAATGTCTTTAACAAGCAGTTTGTCAAACACTTTCTGCCCTTCTACATACGAGCCACATCTACCATACATGTCTATCAGCGTGTGAGAGCGGAATTTAGGTGACGGGAAGTCTTAAAAATAGCTAAAAATTATGAATATCAAGGGAAAAATATTCACTGTCAAAGGCGGCGGCTCGATCTAGGACGATTTTAAGCGCCAAAGTGCTTTAAAGGCACCCGAGCGACACTTGTTGATTTTTCATAATTTTTCAGATACTCGTGCGGGTTGACACGAGCTACTGGCCAATGCGGGATGCTAAGCCGGATGCCCAGGATTTTTCAGAGCTCGATTCCGAGTCCGGACGGGGAAATGGCCAAGAAATCGGTCAAGATGCGAAGAGGTGGACAAAATTTGGCCAAAATGGGCAAGTGACCTTTGGGAGCCCAAATTTAAATGTAGCATGAAACTTTCATGCAAATGAGAGATGCCAAATCGTGGAGAAGAAGGCGCCATACTGCGCCCGAAAAATGCGCTTCAATCATGGAGGAGCATCATGCTGCCTGCAAACAACCCCTGCAACTGATCACTGCCCCTCATTCCCTCCTGCAAGTTCATGTGGGAAGAAGAAGGAAGAAGAAAGAATGATGGAGGCTTGTCCGGCATGGATCGGATTGCTCCACGGGCTGGAAATGGTGATTGGTGATTGTGCTGGACATGAAGTGCTGCTGATTTCCAAATCTACAGCCATGGACATGAAACCCGAAACACGCAAATAAGCGGTAATTTAAAATTTTCAAAGGAAATTTGAGCTTTTATGGCTTTTGATGGATGAAATGTTGTTCATGTGGGATAAAAATTGTTCATGTTACTGTTTTTTATGAGTTCTTGCTGGTCATAATCAAAAAATCAGAGAAATATGCATTTTGTGGGTCAAGATAATATGCTAAAACACGTAAAACATGAAAAAAACAAGGGAAAATGATGGTTTTTTGCATAAAAATGGGGAAGTAAATAGGAACATCAACTAAACTTTCATTTTTCTGCAAGAATGAACTAAGGGCCACAGCCCATAACTTGTTCTTAATTTTCAGCAATTAAATAATGCATAAAAATAAGGGAAAATACAAGAAAATGGTGGAAAAACCCTAAAAAATAGGTGAAAAATACATTTTGGGTTCCGAAAAATAAGGATAAATAAGAGCAATGTTTGTGAATGTTTGTGGGGACTGAAGCATGAGGATTTGCCTCAGTTCAACCCCACCTTCTTGTTCTAGTGTGTCTTTTTCTGTTTTTCCACATAAAATGATGTCAAAATACCTTATAAACCTACCCAACAATGCAATACTTAAACGGGGAAGGGTAGAGAAGTCGAGACATGTCTAAATGCCGTGTGAGATGATGGAAAAGTTGCTAATTTCTATGCATAGCATTTTAGGACGGATGATAATTAAAATTAAGAGCTTAGTAGCACGAGGATCACCTCGGTGCTAGGCCCATGCAACGAAGCACGAACGGTAGTTGGAAACCATTAAAAGAATGTTTTTGCACTTGTGCACGATACTGTTTTGGTAAATGTTTGAGCACTAGACATCCACCAAATGCATAGAGCATGAAAAGAATTTAAAAGTATCAGTGATCAGCTCCTGGACATGCATTGCAATTGTTTTTGGAACATGACCTACGTTGAGAGGCAGTGAGACACCCATGCGGTAGGTAGACGGGGGTCCTAAAGGGGAAATTAAGTAAGGACAATGGTACATTCCTGGATACGTTTATTTGGTACCTTGAGCGACTTTTGTGCGAAATGTCTAAATGTTGAGCGACGCATCGAGGGGCCAATCCCCAAGGTGTAGGAGAGTCGCAGAGGGTTGACGGCATTCAGCCGTAGGAGGAACCCCATGTGTATGTGATTCGAGCCTTTTTGGCTATGTGAAAGGGACTCCCTCTGAGGAGTAATATTGGGTTAGGATCAGTTGGACTACAACGTATTACAAACGCAATGTGTAGGAAGGCAGAGATTTTGATGGACGCTCCTGGCCGCGAGGCCAAGGGGTTGTCTTGTGCATAGTGACGAGGTCCGACTAGTGCATGAGCCAGTGCCGGCCCGTTTTTTGGTCCATCAGCGTGTTTTCTATTAAAAGATCTATTTCTAATCGTGATTTCCTAATCTCAGCATGGATCTCTCGACCTGCTTTTATGGCTCCTCTATTGCCACATGCTTTTAAGCAGATAATAAATGTGACAGCATCTGCAGAAATACCATCCAGCTGTAGATGTTGGAAACATTCCAGTACTTCCTCATTGAGACCATGTTCAACATATCCTGCAATCAATGTAGACCACACAACTACATCTCGAACAGGTAGTGCATAAAAGATTTGGCATGCCTCTGCCAGTGATCCACAATTGATGTACATGTCTACCAGTGTGCTGCCCATGTACACATCTGTTCTAAATGCCCTAGTAATTACTTCTCTATGTATTTGATAACCTGTTTTTGGAGCTCCTGTGATACAAGATGCCTTCAAGATGAAAACGAACGTGATGAGATCAGGGATGCAACCTTCAAGTTGCATTTGTTGAGAACATTTCAGTGCCTCATCACCAAGGCCCTGCTCCATATATGCTGTAAAATGGCCTTCACTTGATTTATACTTTCAGCATATATTTGCATTATTAACAAATTGATTGCAAATGCAGTTCACTGATCTACTAGCAAATCTGACTAGATCTATGCCCGAGGCTTTATAAATCCAGGTAATCACTGTCTTGTCTGCTCCTCCTGATGCAAATCTTTTACCATCCCTTAAATAGGCCACACAATACACGATATCTTTGTGCCCTTTAAGACTATGAACAACAACCCCTTGCAAAGTTTGAATGTACAAGCTCAATCTTTCTTCTTCCTCTTCATCTCCATTCCAAGAGCCAAGGTAGATGGTAATCGATCTTCTAGTGCTTATGAACCTGCATCAAACTTCCCAAACATCTCCATCACTATGCTTCCCACAAATATATTCACTTCCAAACCCCTCTCCACTATACTGGCACGCAAAACAAAAATGCAAACACAACAACTAAGTATGTACAAAGTAACAAATGTCACACACACAATTTTTTGGTGGATTCCACACCTCGGATGCGCATCAGTATGACACCGGGGTTTAGAGTAGAAGAGGAGTGAGAGATTCAAAGGGAAGAGAGGAAAAAGATTGGGGTTTGATGGATTCTTGGGTTGTGGAGAGAGTAGATGAGATAGAGAATAACCAATATCTTACATAGCCCTGTCATACAAGTCTACAATAATAAACTTGGATCCGATTACATCAATAACCATGAGGTTTATGCATAGATCTATATCACATTTTTTCCATTTCCTACAACAAATTCAAGCTCTAATTCCCTCCATTTCATGAAGATACATGTATTGAGACTTCAAGATACAAGGTATAGAGAGATATAACTCATTACAACAGACATAGAGTCCAAAGGATGATAAAAATGCTTCAATAGAACCACAAATGTACTTCAGCCCTACATTAAAATAGTAATTTCCAGCCCTCAAACTTGACTCAAAAATGTATACAAACTCATTGGAAAATCTCTCATTACAATCTCAACCAATTCCCTATTTTTTCGGGAGCATTGTCTACACAAGGAAGTGATTAGATTTCAAGAAATCCCTTCAAATGAATGAGTTGTAATGGCTGCCTTGTTTGTGACAGTTTTGGGAGAGCCGATTCAGCCCATACATTGGCAAAAATCACCTCTTGACTTGTCCCAAAGTCACTAAAGTACTTGGGCACAAGAAGGGCTTCAATGGTCCATGAATATGGTAAGAGAATGGAAGAAGACGCTCAATAGAGCATGCTGAATACTTTATCTCTGTTTTTTCCTTTTAGGGATTGTCATATAACTCATTTTTGTGATACCAAATGGATGGGGTAGAAAGGACTCTCACCTTCTTTGTTTGTATCTCCTCTTTATCTTTAGTTTTCTCTGTGTTTGCATGCTTTGGAGCATTCACCATAGTCTTCAACTCTCCCTCCATCTTTCATAGGTGTGCAGGCCCGAAATATGCGCCGAAGAATGCGGGCTGCACTCCTCTCCTTTCACACAAAAAAGAGTTCACATAAATTGTATACAAGTCATATAAGTCCTTTGGAACTATTACTTCGTGTCTCTTGTGGTTCTAGTCAACTTTGGAGTGCTCTTGACAACAGTTGGATCTTCCAAGCTAATGAACTTCATAAATCAATGTGACAAAACCTATAAACTATCAATTACCACCTGTTGATCAAGTTGAAGGTCCTCATATACACTATCATTGCCATTTTTCTTGATACAAACTGAAAATTACATGTCAAGTTACAAAAGAACTTATGAGATTAAATGACATCTAAGACAAATATAAGGGAATAATGATTGAATTATGTATGAAAGTTTCTTATGTGGATCCTAATGAATTTCTTCTGCAAACATAAGAACTCCATGTTTTATGCCATGAACAGAAAATCCTTTGACATTCACCCCCTCCTAATCTGCACATCCTCCGGCATGTGCCACTTCATGAATTTGCAGGTTAAGGAGGCTCTTCTTCTGACATATCTTCATCTTCATCCTCTAAGTCTTCTTCTTCTTCCTTGTCTTCAAGTAGATGGCTCACATCCAAGTCATTAAGCTCATAAGTAGAAGACTCTCTTCGTTTGAAGAGCTTGATATGCTTACTGGCTATTGGTATCTTGATCATGGTCCCATCCATTTCAGCCAAAGTGTAAGTAGCATTATCATGTACTACCTTCACCACATATGGTCCAAACCATCGCTTGGCTAGCTTCCTATGAGCACTATATTGATTGTCTAGGCTGCTGTCATAGACAAGTACCCAATCATTCTCTTGGATAGCTCTTGGACGGATCCGATGACACTTGTCAAACCTCTTCTTTTTCTTCAACCTCGCACTGCCTTCAACCTTTCAATGGCTGTCTTGACATCCTCTGACCTTCTTTCAAGGTGCCTTATGCACAATTTTAGCAACTCTTCTCTATTTATGCCTTCATCCCAAGGCAAGATACTCCATGTGATAATAGACTCCTCAATAGGCATAATAGGTGGTTTCCCATACACTAGTTCAGCCGGCATATAACCTCTCACTGCACTATGGGTAGTTCTATCAGCCCATAATGCGAATGGAAGCATTTTAGGCCATTCTCTCATCTTCCCTCTGCAAGACTTTGCCAAAGCTTTGAGAATCGGTTGATGACCTCTTTCACTCTTACCATTGCCTTCAAGATTGTAGGTTGATGTAAGAGATAGCTTGATTCCCAATTGAGCAAAGAAATGGCAAGCCTCATTGGCATCCAATTCTCCTCTACCAGTAGTTACTTTGGCAACATAGCCATACTTGCAAAACACTTCTTCAAGTAAAAATCTATAAATAGCTTGAGTGGTCTTTGTTGTCAAGGCTTTTCCTTCCACCTGATTTGTGAGATCTTCTCCAGCAAGCACTAGATATCTCATGTTCCAAATTCCTGTAGGCATGGTTACTAAATCAATAACCCATCTGTAATGAATGGATAAAGGAAAGGTAGGCTGAAGCCCATCTCTATGCTTAACCATAGAGTACATTTGACAAACATGACAAGACTCAACAAAATGCTCAATGTCTTTATACATGTTTTGCCACCAAAATTTCTCTTTTATTTTGGCAAAAGTGCCCCATATGCCTCTATGGCCAGCCAATAGGCTTTCATGAAATTGTTCATGACCTGACTTTGAGTCTTCTTATCTCCTAAGACACGAACAGACGCTCCTCCTTTCTTTTTCACATGCCTCCAAAGGTAGCCGTCTTTGAGAAAGAAGCCATAAGCCTTTCTCCTGATTCTCTTGAACTCTTCATCAATCCAATCTTCCTTCTTTGCCATAGTGCTCAAGTATTGGCCAATTTTCAGCCAATCATCTGCATAATATTCTTCCATAAAATGAGAATAAACTAAAACAAAGCATTGAGCATACTGTCTTTCAGCTGCCCATCGTCTTTCCATGGTTGTTTCTTCATTCTTTGCTGCTGTAAATTCTGTTACAGCAGTAGTACCTGTTGTACTTGCTGTAATTATTGATGTTCCTGCATTTATGATAGCTGTACTATCATTAAGAATAGCCGTACATGCCGTTTTCTGATTTGAACTTGCAATTACAACATCATTTTCATCAAATATAGACTCTATTACTTCCTCATCCATCATCTCTTCTTCATCTTTATATTTGGCACGCGAAAGCATGTCACTGGATTATCTCTTTCTACAATATGTTTCAAATCAGGATTTAAGGATTTAATATAGACTATCCATCTTAGCATAGCTATGTCAGGAGTGGAACAGTTGGCAATCATGCCCAAGAGTGGAAGACAATCTATTTCAACTACTACATGTGCACCCATGAAGTACTCCCAATCACACTTCAATGCAATTACAACTCCCCAAAGTTCTCTTTTAATTTGAGCATACATTCTTTGACGTTCATTAAGAACCTTTGCTCCAAAGCGGATTGCATACTTGTTTCCCTTAAGATCATCTTGACCAACAGCCCATCCTATCCCAATAGGACTTGTGTCTACCATGAGTATGATAGGCTGTCCATTAGAGTAATCAGCCCTCTTCAAGGTGGGGGCTGAAATCAACAATTTCTTCAATTTTCGAACAGCTTGAGTATGCTATTTTTCCCACATAAACCTTTGGCCTTTTCTTAACATTTGATAAATATTTTCAGCAACATGAGCGAAGTGTGGGATCCAAATAAGATAGAAAACACATGCTCCAAGAAATCTTCTCACCTCCAAAACATTTGTGCATATTTCCCGCATTTTGCTGATAGCATCAATCTTGATTGGAGAAGGCTTTCGGCCATATGGGCCACACATATGCCCAACCAAAAGAACTTCTTCAACTCCAAAAATAGATTTAGCTCCTCAAAGAGTAAGATGGACTTCTTCCAGTTTAGACAAGATTCTTCATTATTCTCATGAATTTCACATCCTTTGATCGATACATCGTCGAGGAAAGGAAGAGTAAGTTGGGGAATATAATCTCTCAATACTTTGCGCATGTCATTCATCATGTGAGCCACTGAATTTGTAGCTCCTTGGGGTAGAGTACACATGCGGACTAAACCAAGAGGCATCTTCATTGTGGTAATGTCTTGGCTTTCCAAAGCAAGCTGAAATTGGTCATAGTCTGAATATTAATCACCCATGGAATAAATTGCTCTACCTACAAAAGCCTCAGCAAATTCATTAACAATTGGACCCGAACCAACATTTCTAATAGTGGCTTTATTGACAGGCTGTAAATCTTGAATGAATCGCAAAGATCCATTCTTCTTAGGCACAATAAACCATCGATTAGAATACGGAGCTGAAGATGGCTCCAATATTCGCATCTTTATCTTTTCATTTAAAATCTCTAGTAACTTAGGCAAATGAGCCCTTGGTACGAGAATTGGTTTAAGATTCCAAGGGATGTGTGGGACCATGAAAATCATTATTGGTGCCACAACACTTGGATCCACACATCCAATTTCATGAGGCTGAAATGAAAAAGCTTTTCCATGTTCTCGTAAGCTTTCAGCTGTAAATTGGTGACCAATATCTTTGCGGTCACGAAGACTTGGCTGTTTGGATGCCCTTTTAGCCAGGCCCTCACTTTCGGGAGGTAGTGGAGTTGCCACTGGATTGACCTTCTTGTCAATTGTCTTGTACTTCGTTTCTACTCTTGCCTCATCCCTATTTGGCTATCCAAAAGCTTCATGATCGGCAAAATCTTGAATTATGTCATAAATATCCAATGTGCATAGCTGTATGGACTGATTTTCAACCCAATTTTTTGCATGAACAACTGCATGTATTTCAGTCAATGTATCATTATAAATCAGCCCATGAAACAGTTCTGAAATTTCTTCATTTTTAGCCAAAACATCAACTTGCTTTAGCTCCCGTTCCACATGACATAAATGCTTTCTTTCAGCCCTATTCATGGCTGAAAATTGTTTATAACAACCCATACTGTTGGCTATAAATACCTGCAAATCAACCTTTGAAATAGACCCCTTTACATGTGGAGGAAAATTTTTATTACATAAAGCACTACCATAGCCTCCACTTAAAGCAGTGCAGCCCGAAAACCCGTAAATTCTCAGGCATTAGGAGACACAGGATGATCTCTCAATCGATCTCTATTCCGGTGATGATTTACACAAACAGTCAGAAATTGGACAGCTTTGTCATTATCCTTACTTCTTATCCGAGCATAAGATGAACCATCATCAAGGGCCTTTGTCTCCAAACAAGACTCAGAAATAAAAGGTTGACCAAGAATGATAAGATAGCTACAAGAATCTTGAACAAAGAAATGAAATTAATCTTTTACATCACCAACAGTAACCCGTACGTTGATCTCCGAACCATGGTCTATAAGGGCAATGCATGGAGTCTCTCTTTCTCCAGTCTTGACAATGGTTTCGGTAGTCACCCTTGTCCAATGGGTATGGGAGTAGTGACTACTTGGAATAAAATGAGCATCAATCTCTTCTTGCATGTTGTGAAGACGAGCTTCTTTCTTATTTATGGGCTGCTCTTTGGATTGACTAGACCCCACCATAACATTCTTTGCAATAGCTTCTTCAATTTCAGCTTCATAGATGTCTTCATCTTTGGCTTCTATGTCTACAATCAAATTCTTTGATTACCTCCAATCGAATCCCTTGAGTATTTAGCTTCTCTTCATCTTGCAAATACACATGAGGAGCTTGCAAAAAAGCATGCACAGATTCTTCAAATTCTTCACCAACATATTGTCTTTTCCGTTTAATTACATCAATTATTACATCATGAAATCCTCGTTTTGCAATTTCGAGAATTTCACCCAATGTAAATTCAATTTTGCTTCCAAGAATCCATTCTTGTAGGATCCGCTTGAGATCTATCATAGTTTCTACGTCAGACTACAGCTTGTAGCCGGGATGTTTGCCTTTTCTCTTTCCTTCCATCTTCTGTGCTTGTGGGGCATCTTCTATATCATGCTTTGGCGGTGGTGGTGGCTTTTCAGCAGCCTTATGCTGATCCGGTTTACTTCTTGTCACACATTTGGTTGGCCCGAAGAGGAGGGAACGACAACATCTTCATCTCTTTTCTTCTATCTCACAGCTTCTTGATTATTGATTTTAGCCAACTGAGCGAAAGGTGAAAATGAATCAACCGGCTCGGTCCATCCGGTTCTTCCTCAGATGCATTGACTGGCAGTAGTCAAATAATCTTTGGATGCCTTGCCTCGCTCCATGCAATCTAAGGCTAGCATCCACACTTTAGATTTTACATCAGCTTTACATGCTTTAACAATCTCATTGGTTGGCTTAATTTGCAGCCCATAGGTAGCTGCATCAACAGTTGCATAGGCTATTCTTGTTGCCAAATCCTCCAGTCTTTTCTTCATGCCACCATTACCAAAATTTGGCTCAAGAGGAAGCCCAAGTTCGGTCGCATGGATTTTACCATCCTTCCAAAAGACCAATTTTTGCACCTCAGCTTTACGGAATGCATTGCACTCCCTCTGATCATGTTGTAGGCTGTCACACTAGATACATCGTCTTTTGAATCCTTCTCGTATGGGTCTTTGGACAGTTGTCTGTTCTCTTTCTTCCACTTTCACATGAAGCCTTTCCACCTTGGAATTAATCTCTATTAGATTAAGATGGATATCCTGCATGCTCTTGATCAGCTCGTCCATGACATCCTTCTTTGGAGGTGGAACAACAGGATGTCTTGGTTGCTTGACTATAGAAACAAGAGGGCGAGACACAGGAACGGGCTCTTTTATGGACTCAGATGATGTAGAGGAAGAACCCCACACATCTGGTCTCTCTGAGCAATCATATTAACTGCTTCAGTGACATCACCCCAAGTAGTCTTCAATCCTGTCTCAGAGTCAGGATCTTCAAGTCGATCAGTCAGCTTCTCTTGAAAAAGAGGATCCGCAGCCTTCATAAACAATTCAATCTTCTGGCTCTCCATACTCTACTGATCATCAGGATCTAGCTAAGCAAATTTGCATTCAAATTCGCGATGAAGAGTAGTGGTAGTTAATCCCTTATTGGGCCTTTCAACCCATTCAGTGAAGATTTTCTTCATCATAAGGCCAGAATCTTCAAGAAAGAATTCTTCTCAAAGAGCCTTCTTGAATGCACGGCCAAATGGGCAAAGTGCGGGAAAAGTGTTGGCTCCAAGCATGATGAGGGACCCCAAAGAAGACCATCTTGTTAGTATAGAGGCGGATAAAAGAGGACACATTTTTCCCATTAAATTGCTTGAGCTCCTACCCAACTGCTTCCAAAGATTTAATGGCAGCAACATCATTCTGCTCTTCATCTTGCCTTTGTTGTTGCTACAGTTGCGTCTGCTGCTGCAATTGCAATTATTGTTGTTGGTTCTCTTGCATCAGACGAATCAACTGCTGCACCACATCTCCTCCCAAACTTGATGATTCTCCCATTGTGCTTTATCCTCTACAGCCGACCTTCACGTCGGGTTCACTACTGTTGTCGTGTTGGGGATCGAAGGTCTACCACCGGGGTTTAGAGCAGAAGAAGAGTGAGAGATTCAAAGGGGAGAGAGGAAAAAGATCGGGGTTTGATGGATTCTCGGGTTATGGAGAGAGTAGATGAGATAGAGAATAACCAATATTTTACATAGTCGTGTCATATAAGTCTACCATAATAAACTTGGATTCGATTACATCAATAACCATGAGGTTTATGCATAGATCTATATCATATTTTGTTCCATTTCCTACAACAAATTCAAGCTCTAATTCCCTCCATTTAATGAAGATACATGTACTGAGACTTCAAAATACAAGGTATAGAGAGATAGAACTCATTACAATAGACATAGAGTCCAAAGGATGATAAAAATGCTTCAATAGAACCACAAATGTACTTCAGCCCTGCATTGAAATAGTAATTTCCAACCCTCAAAAACTTGAATAAAAAATGTATACAAACTCATGGAAAAATCTCTCATTACAATCTCAACCAATGCCCTATTGTTTCGGGAGCATTGTCTACACAAGGAAGTGATTAGATTTCAAGAAATCCCTTCAAATGAATGAGTTTTAATGGCTTCCCTCTTTGTGACAATTTTGGGAGAGCCTATTCAGCTAATACATTGGCAAAAATCACCTCTTGACCTGCCCCAAAGTCACTCAAGTACTTGGGCACAAGAAGGGCTTCAATGGTCCATGAATATGGTAAGAAAATGGAAGAAGGTGCTCATAAGAGCAGGCTGAATACTTTATCTCTGTTTTTCCCTTTTATGGGCGGTCATACAGCTCATTTTCGTGATACCAAATGGATGGGGCAAAAAGGACTCTCACCTTCTTTGTTTGTATCTTCTCTTTATCTTCAGTTTGCTCTGTGTTTGCATGCTTTGGGGAATTCACCATAGTATTGAACTCTCCCTCCATCTTCCATAGGTGTGCAAGCCCAAAAAATGCATCGAAAAACTCAGGCTGCACTCCTCTCCTTCTCACATAAATCATATACAAGTCATATAAGTCCTTTGCAACTATCACTCTGTGTCTCTTGTGGACCTAGTCAACTTTGGAGTACTCTTGACAATAGTTGGATCTTCCAAGCTAATGAACTTCATAAACCAATGTGACATAACCTATAAACTATCAATTACTACCTATTGATCAAGTTGAAGGTCCTCATATACACTATCATTGCCATTTTTCTTGATACAAACTGAAAATTACATGTCAAGTTACAAAAGAACTTATGAGATTAAATGACATCCAAGACAAATGTAAGGGAATAATGACTAAATTATGTATGAAAGTTTCTTATGTGGATACTAATGAAGTTCTTCTGCAAACATAAGAAATCCATGTTTTATGCCATGAACAAAAGATCCTTTGATAGCGTCGCTATTTGCATCGGTATTAGCATCACAAAAATTGACGCTAATTCCGACGCAAATAGCGACGCTGATAGCGATGCTTTGCAATGCTAATAGCGATGCATGTAGTAAATTTGCAACGCTAATAGTGACAGTAACATGAAAAAAAGAATTGTAGTAGAAGGGCAGCAAGCTGCCCTGCCACATATAGCACTATGCGCTTTATTTGGGCCATACAAAATAGTTTCAATAATGTGTACAATGCTCATGTAAATAAAGGCAAAGTGTACTTAAATCATAACACTGATACATGAAATAAATACATGATCGTGTAATAAAAGCGATTAGTATAATCATGGCAAGATATTACTACCACATAGAAAATGTCTACACAGATCACGTGACCAAAAAAGAAGAGTATGTGAGCTCCAGGGATTCAAGGGCGAGCTATAGATCCTCGCCATTTAAAACCTCGTCCCGCCGCAAAGGAGCATCGAATGGACTCTACAAAAAACGAAACAACTACACATCAGTCCACCATACAATTTTAATTAGACTTAGTAACTACAAACAAGAAAGGTGAGTGACTTACAGGGCCGCCACGTCCATACAATCAATCGATCAATGCAATCAGACCATGCCTGTCTGCATATCGAGTCTCAAGGCCAATGGGATCGCGGTTTGTAATGTAGTGCTGCAAAGGAAAAAAATACAACTGTTCGAATAAGGATTGTCAGTACAAAGGATATTGCAAAAAAATAAGCAAGAAGAACAAAAGAAAAACTTACAAAGTCCTCTAGATATGTCCTGTGGCGGCCACTCCCAAGATGATGCACCACTCTGGCCTCTAGTTATATCCTCATCGCCTCGTGTTGCTTTCTCCAATGTCATGGAGAATCTGTAGCCTTCTCCCAGAGTCGGCGCCAGTCATCCACGTCCAGCCACTCGGGCTTTGAAGCCCCACTCTTGAGTGCCTTGTGTGCATTCGATCGTCTGTGGAAAACCTATCTACTACGGCTGGTACTAGAAACTCCTCATGCAAGGATACTACTATATAGTCCTTGCTCCCCTTCGGTATGTTCTTCCAATGATCCAAGATGTTGTGCCAAAAAACTTGTTGGCATAACTCTCTCATACGAGCCATCACTCTCCTCCCCTCATCATTCATGAGGATGGCTCATGTTCTATCATCTACAAGGTAGGCATACCCCTCTGGGGTATGCCTAAGATGGGTCCTCTCCCACCTGCAACCACACTCTTGGGCATATCTAAGAGACCCTGTAAATCTGGTGTACCCCTGCATGGGTAGTATCTCTCGGAGTAGCACCCATAGGGGTGCCACCTATGGATGACTAAGAAAAAGTTGAAGTGACTAGAGTAGATGTCCCCATAGGTGTGACAAATCCTACGGGTGATGCAACTCGAGTAGAACAACGAGATGGAGACACTGTATCGGTACCTCCACAGCAACCACCTAAGCCACACTCTCTCAAACCACCACAAGAGCAAGGAGTAGCACCTCTATCCCGATCGGATTGCAGGCTCACTGCATACAGATCTCCGTAGCATCCCCCTGAACCACTTCCTCCATTTGGTGTAAGTCGGGAGCATCGACCTCGCCTGCTAGAAAGTGAAGCATCAAAGCGCGCCGAAGTAGATCTAATAGAACGGCCTGATGGTGTCCAAGACAACTCCTGGTCTTTCATATCTCTAAATCTCACCATCTGATCTGGAGACATGTGCGTGAAGATCTCCTGTAGCTCCTCCTCACTCATCCCTCGACTCATCGTAATTATCTAAATATCCACAAAGGTCACCTGTATAGACAAAAATTGATGTTGGCATAATCAATATAAATCATACAAAGCACGATAATATAAATCTTTAAAATATGATATTACTTAAAATGCATATCTTATGTACCCTTATAAGCAATTCGTCAACAAATTGAGTAGGTGTATGCTCCAAGTATGAAGTACCCTATGGTCCCATGTCAATCTCCTGACACAACTCCGCATACACTAGAAGGTTGATAGACATGTCACCACAAAAGGATGAGTCCACCGCATTCTCAAAGAATTCTTGGACTCCTGTATTTCCATCATTCTTATCCGATGCTGGCTCCTCTATATGCTCCAAGATTTCGGTGGCCTCCACCCCTTGCAATATCGACCTCTCTATTTGCATATGGTCCTCATCTATGCTCAGAACATTGCTTTGATCATATACTCTTGCACTTCAAGGAGCTGAAGGTATAACGTACCACCATCGAGGTTGTTGGGGGTTTGGATAGAAAATTACCTGTTCACAATCACGTATAATCGAGGTTGTTGGGGGTTTGGATAGAAAATTACCTGTTAATAATCACGTACAAGAGAGATTTAACTATTCTGACATGTACCATATCGTAATACAATTAAAAAACACATGAGTTTATGCACCTATTCACAATGGGTCAGTAACACAAACGTGTCAGGAAAATCCATCCATTTTTTTTGAAATGTATTTCGAGAAATCCAGATGGACCGCGTCGAACTGTTGCTCCAGCTCCTTCAAGTACCACTTTGAACCATTGCATATCGAATAGGATCATGGAGAAGCTACGGTAATCCACCATGACAATACTTTGCGCCACTACAAGAGAATGGCCCTATAGATGCGCACTGTACATGCGAAATAGCGGGCGTGTTTATCAGCGCGTGTATTAGCACGTCTATTCCTGCTAGTATACAGAACGCGTCTATATACCCATGTTTATAAATGCGCCTATAGATGTGAAAATAAAAACACATATTTTTCATTTCTCATAAAGTCCCTAAATATGACCAAACATCTTAACAGCTAGTATTTGTTTGAATACATTACCAACTTTATTTCTTTCTGAGTATTACAAATATACATCCAATCATTCAAAGCTAATTATATATGCTACAATGAATGATCAATCTCATCTTCAATGAGATCGGCCCTTGCTAGACTATCTACCTCTAAGTCTATGTTACCGATAGACAATGCAACAAATAAGTCTATCCCACTGTCAGATGTATTGCTATGCTCAAGTTCTTCATCATCATCTGCAACCATATTGTTATCCTCTTCTGCGCTTCCTTGAACATCCTCGCAGGGATCATCTTGCACTGCATCATGTATATCATCGATCATGGCATCATCATGTGCATCATCATTGATTGTATCATCATTGATTGTTGGATTGTCATCAACTATCTCTATGTTGGTAGCATTGCCATATATTGGTTTTGAATGATTAGATATGGGGATGACATGCCACCATCGGTTATTGTTTACCATTGGGTTATACACAACCTGCATTTAAAAAATAAAAAGTAAGCAACTTAGATATTTATTGTATTTTGAGAATGTATCAAGAAAATACATATAAAAGTAAATAGCTTCTAATATACCTGCTCGCATTGTTGAGGTAGTACGAATGTGTCATTCTTGCCTTGGTGAAATTTTGTAGAGTCAATCACTACAAAACCACTTGGATGACATCTAATTGTGCAATGCTCACCCGTTGTTACTACTTCTTTAAACCACTTCACATCTAGTACATATTTAAAAAATCGCCTAAAGTCAAGCTTCAAAATATCTTGGATCAAGCCACAATAACCTTCCATGGTGCAATTGGTATCCTGGAAGTTTACAAGGATACCACAATCCTGGGTATTTCTCTTATCATCTATACGTTGAGTTCGAAAATGTTTGCCTTCACACCAAATAGCATTGCACAATGTGCACTAGTAGTACATTGTTGAGATCATATTAATGATTTAGTTAAAGATGAAACATGTGAAATTATTATATCATATATAACTAAAGATAATTTAATTATAAGTATGTCTCACCTTTGATAAGCAACCTTGTGCATATTCCCACTCCTCTTGCGATATATCCATCGTATCCTCTTTTTCCATATTCTCCATTTCTTCATGTAGCCAATCTATATCAATATGATGTGGAAGCGCACTTAAATGTTTTCAATATGGGACATTACGTCCATGTCTAGCACGAAATGCTTGCCTTTCGCTTACTCTTCTTTCCCTTGCTTCTTTATATAGTGTCACCCATTTGCACATTGCTTCGCTGTTAAGCACACAAAATACATTTAACTTACGAAGTTTCTCTTTCATTAGCACTTTGATTCTTCCTTTTCCTTGAGGTATTATAGAGGTCATCCTCAAATCTTCATCATCTTTCCATAGTCGTGGTAAAGAGGAATCCACTTTAGTAAGATATTCAGAGATTTGTACAAGGGATGATTGCACTAACCAACCCTCAGCCATGCTTCCCTCGGGCCATGCATTTTGCCTTACAAAATCTTTTAGGGTTTTCATAAAGCGCTCTAGAAAAAACATCCACCTTGCATGAACCTTGGGGGGTTCACTGTATATATATTCTCTATATAACGTGCATTCATGACCTATTTATAAATATCCTAGTCTATGAATTTTTCTTGAATAAAACACAACCCTTTTCTATTCAATCTATAAGTAACCCCTTTATATGACACCCTTCTGTATGTAAAAAATGTATAAAATACTATTTTAAAAACCCCCTATTTTGAACTCACATTATATATACCTATATATTCATGAGTGACCCCTCGAGGCATGAACTACCCCACAAATTGTGATCTCATCAATCAGATATACGAGTAAGTGTACTTGAGTAGTCAAAATGGAGAGAGAAAAAGTTTTCTCCACCAAACAAACCACCTCAATGGACAATACTCGAGCCTCTTGCAATGTATTTGGATCGATTTCCTTCAAACTCACAAATCTACCAACATGCAATTGAGAACGATGATTAGTTTTGTCCATAAATTCAAGCGGGTTTACTATGTGATGTACGTAATATGTAAACTAAAAAATAAGTATAAAGTATACATACCTCGCGAGCTCACCCATCTTGTAAATGATATCATGCACATCTTTCGAAACACAATGGGATATGCTAGTAGGAAGGATGAACTGTATGTAAATATTCACACAATCTTAATTAGTCTAAATAGTTACTCCACTAATTAATATATTTATGGCTATGAAAATCCTTACCTGAATCATTTTGTGCCAATTGTGAGACTTTAAACCAGATAGTTGCTCCACACCTCTTTTCTTTTTCTTTATGAAGGCTCCCTTGAGGCATCTCATATATCCTGTGGGAGTTCGAAAGCTACATATCTGCTGCTTTACCATCTTTTCTTCGGTCTTCGACAACATCTGAGGTGCACGCGGTACCTCGATCTTTCCTCTGGGTCCGATGAGTGGCCAATCTCGTCTCATACGTCCAATGCTACGTAAATCCTCCCTTATATTGATAGAATCACGAGCCCCGATTAAGTGATCCCATAATGTAGAGGCAACATTCTTGAATATATGCATGGGGTCCAACAGGTGATTAATGTTGAGCTCAATCCAATATGGGAGACGAAAAAATATAGAGAATCTAAGGCACAAACAATATATTATTTCTTGTTCTCATAATGGAGTGTAGTTTAAAGACAAACAAAAGAAGTAAACTAGTTACCGACTCATGCCGAGGATGATCATTGGCGTGTGTCCAAGTGTCCTTCCAATCTTGAATGGTCAGAGATTGTGGAGTTCTTCCATTAGTAGGAGGTGCATATTTGGGGTGGTCAATAGGAAAAAAACGATGATGATTGTCATAGATAACCTTCTTCAAGCGTGTCACTCCAGAAGAAACCAGAGAGGGACCGCAAATTGGACATGCATGATATCCTGATGTAGTTAAACCTGTAAAAACAAGTGGGTTAATGATGACATATATTTGATTAAGGGTAAGAATGAATAAAATAGAGTATGCAACTACTTGAACACTCTCCATAGCCTGGAAAGTCATGCATGGTCCACAACAACATGGCCTTTAAAGTGAAATATCTAGAGGACAATGATACACTCACATCTTGCACCTCAATACCTCTCCATAGTATTTCTAGCTCCATTAGGGCAAAGAACACTTCCAAAAATGCACTTTTGTTAATCACAGGATTAAGAAATAGGCCAAAGAGAGTTTGCCACGTGTGCAAGAATATGGTATTCTTGTCTCCTCTTTTTTAGAGATAGTGGAGTCCATTTCGTGATTCTCTCTTATTTTTTAGCCAAAATCCCTAAAGTCTGACGTGTTTTGGAGTCCCAAAGATGTTATTTACTCACAAATCTGACAAAATACGTGACAGAGATGTGACAAATTAATAATGAGTTTTTTGAAAGTCGAGAGATCTTTCAATATTCTTTTTGGTGCCCAATACATACTCATTTGTGTTCTTGGCACTACTTTTTAGTTCATTCACCCCTCTTTGAGCTTCTTTCTCTGCGCTTTCATTCTTTTCATGGCTTCCTCTAGGCGCCCTTCTCGTTTAATACACTCTTGCATAGTCTATAGCTAGGGAGCAGATGGAAATTGGGAGCCCAAAACCTTTATTGTAAACAATTGGGTTACCATGCTACCATCTTGCAAGGGCTCTTATAAAGTGAAAAGAAGAAAACGAGATTATATAAAACATCACTAGAAGGGGCGTATCATTGCCTTCAAAATTATGTTCGAAGGGTGGTTTGTCAAGGTGCAACATGTTTACATGGCCAAGGATATGCACTTGCCTCCAAATGAATGTGTTCCCCAACAAACACATTGTAAGTTATTAGTTAAATAATGTATGTAATTCTTTTCCATTTAGGCAAGTACTAACAACCGATTCATCATTTCAGATATCTTTTCATCAACAAGTATTGAATGGCAACTTGTGGAAAGCCTAAGTGGGACTTTCCATGCCATTCATAAGGTATTGGCATACATTATTTATGCCAATCAAAATGTGTCTTTTTTTTGTGAATGCAAGGTTTTTATATATTATGCACAGTATGTGGTTCCCTCTAAAGCGGATAGGTATAGGAATATCGAAGATTTTCCATTGCCAAGCCTTTCATCTCTAAACTGGGAGATTCCTGACAAGGTTGTGGTGCAGAGTTTCAAATTCAAAATATCTTAGGATATTCACAAGTCCATGACAGCTGGAAGGATCTCAATAAGAATACGTTTATCATGGTTTGTACCCCTCCATATCTTCGTGGCTTGCTTTAAAACAACAAATTTACAAAGAACGAAGGTATCCTAGCTAAGTAGAAACTTTTCGGAAGAGGATTTGGACAACACTATAGGGACGCTTTGGAAATCTAGAGAGTGCGACCATAAGGGTGATATCTTGAGGTGCAGTGCATGCCCTCAATCCTTGGCTTTGGCTTACAGTATCCCTCGCCAAACTCTTGCTTTGGGCTTTGATTACATGAGATACAAACTAAGATTGGGTATTTGGGTTCCCTTGGATTCCAATACAGATTGCACACCATATAAACTTGTGATGCACGTTTTTCGGCATGAAGAAGTAAAGAAGGTGAATGTTACTTCCAATTGGAGTCTGAAAGATGTGAGGGGTACCTTGGAATTGCTAGACAATACATCCCCTAGATATAAGTTCAAAGTGAATGGCATAACAATTGGTAAAAGAGCCGAGCGCTCTTTCTCTTGTACGAGTTGTTTTTCTCCCACAATTGTGAGTTTTGAGCCTTGAGAATGAAAACTTTGCAGGAATTTATCTTAATTGTCTGTCTTTAAGATATTTCTTAGTGGGAACTCATAAACTATCATGAAGCAAGTTGCCTTTCGAATGTATAGAAATAAATGTACATTACATTCGATTTATAAGTGAAAAAGTTCATTACATCATGAGGTACAAAAATGTCATATAAATGTACAAAGCCAAAACAATACGGCTTGTGTATGCTTATGTTTGCTCTTTTGATTCTTTATCTACTACCTTCTCCTTTTTTGGATTTGTGGCTTCTTTATCGATTTCTTCAAAGATGTTTTTTCTCACACGGCCTTTCTTTGATTGTTGAAAGAATTTCACATTTATAGGTACTCTCTTTTCTTGGGGTTTAAGAGGGGATGGATCAAATTTCAGAGGAGAAAGCATTGGCATTCCTTTTCTTTTAGACTCTACAGCAGTGGTCTTTGTGGCTGACTTACCATTACCATTGCCATTGCCATTGCCTTTTCCCTTGCCCTTTCCCTTACCATTGCCTTTACCCTTTCCCTTGCCCTTTCCCTTGCTTGTGCCCTTGGCCATTGAAGTTTTTGGAGGAAGAGGGGAGTCAGGATCATATGGTGTGATTGCCTTGTCCAAAATCAGCTCAATGCATCTCTCCCTTATCCACCAAACATACGAATCAGGATAGTCTCTACACTGTAAGAATAAATGTTATAAGTTAGTGAAAAGACATCATGATAAGGGTTACACAAAAATCAAATGAAATTAACTTACATTCACTCCTTCTATTTGTAACAACTTTGAATCCACTATTCTGCAAATATTTGATATAACTCTCCATCCACAAGAATGCACATCACTTTGCAATGGAACTTCTTGTAGAAGAAACGTATAAGGCTTTTGAGGATCAGCAAGATCCTCATATGTAGTATCCAAAAATGTAGAATCGAGTCTACTAGCACTACAAAAGGAAGCTTTCTAAGTTCAAAATATTTTTTGTAAATATAATCAAAGCAAGTAATTTTCTTTCAACATACATTCGTGCTTGGCCATGAACACTGTTGAGAGAGTTTATAAATATAATTTCTCTAGTAAGACAGTTAATATAGATAAGACTCCAATGCCCTCGGAAAATTCAAAATAGAGGTGAGCAGAAGGGTGAAAGCAAATGAATATAAATTTTCCTCTACAGAAAAGAAAAATTCCTTTCTACATAAGGGAAAAAGATGTGGTAATTTGTCACACTATCAAAAGTACAAAAGAATGGTGCAATATTAGACCCAGATCTTGCAAATAGTTCCACTGAGAGAAGTGGATCAACAACATATATGGCTCTACGGATATCGAGATTGAGAGAGGAGACGAATGCCCTGCAATCAATAGCAAAAGCTATTTGAATCGATCAAAATCAATACAAATTACATATAAAATATACTTGAACCTATAAGCCTTACCGTATGCAACAAAAAACAACGGAGTCAGATAGTTGGACATCCCTTTTCTCCAACATGGGCTTGTCCTCGAGAGATATACTAAGGTAATCCTCCTCACGTTCCGCATAAACATTCACAACTATTTGCCCATACACTTTACCCATCCTCTCGTTGTTGATGGGAGCAAGTGATGCACCTCTCCTCTTGTAAACTTTGTCTTCAGTCTCCAATAGTTCCTGAATTTTTTCACTCAAGATAAACTCCTGCTGAGTGAAACCCCTTGTAGAGTAAAGGTGAGTTACATCCTCAACCTTTAGCTTTTTCCCTTTCCTGGAAAATTTCAGGGGAATGTTAAGGATTTCAAAGGCTTTTTGATCGTTGGAAGGTAAGGGCCTCAACACTTTATCGAACCTATACCTGATTCTGCTGATCATGCTAAAATCTTTATTCATAAGGGTAATTCTATGAGCATGCGCAGTAGCAATGTAAGCATCATTCATGAAATCAATAACAAAATCTTCTGTAGCCTCTTGTAGAGCGAGAATTGCTAAGAGTTGCCACTTCTTATTAAGACCAGAGACAGTTGCCACTCTAGACAATCTGTCAGATATTTCTTTAACAACTCTTATGAAAGCAGCCTTTGGAATCATGTGCTCTGTAGCTCTCTGGGCTTTTCTAATCTCACTGAAACACCTCTGCATGTAGAAGAACCGCAACTTCCTCTTTTTCTTTTGTGGCTTGGGAGGCTCACTGCCTCCAACAGAAGTAGGCTCAGGTGCAATTGGAGGGGATGAATCCTTCACAGGGGAAGTCTAGTCTCACCCTTTGCTTCTTCAACTTCAGGAGAAGAAACATTCTCTGCACTGAAATGCTTTAACTCCATGGAAGGTGCTGGGCCAACACCTGGCGTAGGGGGGATCTCTGTGGCAAAATGCTCTAGGGCCTCTGATGGCCCAGTCTTAGCAATATTTGAAGAGGGTTCCTCCTCAGATTCATCAAATTGTAACTTCCTTCTACCCCCACTATCCTTCCTATCCACATAAACTTTTCTTGCAGTTTGCTTTGTCCTTGCGATACAGAGGAGAAAATAAAAGAGCCAGAAAGACAAAAATGATATAGGAATTTTCTCGAAAATCTGACAAGAACGCAGCAAGCATGATACGGCGCGAGAAGGAACAAACGAACAAGATGTATGGTCACGTTCGCACCGTATCGGAGATGAGGAAAGCGAGATAAGAAATCCTGATATGACGCGAGATGGCAACTAGGTAGACCACCGAAGGACGCCCTCGCTCCGTATCGATCAAGCATGCACAAAAATGCAGCGAGTCACAAGGATAATGGCCACGAAACGGCGCAAAATGAGGAAATCAGGAAAGAGGCAAAAGCACCCTCGCTCTGAATCGGGCGACGCGAACCAATACTACGCGAGAGGACAGTTACGCAGTTGACGCAACACTGGGATCGCTCCGTATTGGGCAAGCAAGGCGCAAGAGCTTGAGAGAATTAAAAGTGTAGACATAAGCAAAATGGTCCCTTATATACCCTCGTCAACCATGCCATGTGTCAGACACGTGTCTCGCATTGATTGTGCCACGTGTCTACCTAACGTCCATATGCCACGTGTTGACTAACGATCGGTCCACGTGTTTTCCACGTGTTTTTCAGCCACGTGTCGCCCGATAGCTAGTGCCACGTGTCGGTGCCCAACAGCTAGTGCCACGTGGCATTATTGCACGCCCTACATAAGGGGTGTCTCATCTATACGGCTTGTTTGGCTTTCTTTGCGGACTTCTCATTTTTTCTCTCGATACGGCGCAAGAGCGAGTGTCCTTGTTTTGCGCTTTTGCCTACTTGCGTTGTTTCGGGCTTAGCTATTCTTGTCTTCCTTCGCTCGGCGTTCGTTTCCAGACTCCTAACCCGATACTGCGCAAGGGCGCGTGATCGCTGATTTGGGTTTTGCCTTGTCACATCATTTCGGTTGCGGCCCTTTACTTTGAGTTGTTCTGGTTTGCATTCCCGATACGGCGCGAGTATGAACATTGTGTCTAGCATTTGAGTCTCATCGTGCCGTATCAAGCAAAAGTTGGAAACATATCTGAACTTACAGATTTTCTAGGCTCCAAGGTTTTGCCAGGAACTGGGAAAAGGAGAAGGCTTTCAAGAGGCTCAAGGGCTTCAACATGTGATGAGCTTGTGCATTCTATTTATTCCCCATGCTTTGCCACCAGTGTTAGAATGCCAAGCACATCTCCAAGGAAGGGAAAGTCGGCAATGAGAGTTCTTGGAGTATCAGAGCTTACTGATGTCACTCCATCAGAGAGGCTTCTTGACTTTATCCTTCAGAATGGCATGGATCTCTCATTCTATGGAGTTGTTAAGAATGTTTTTAATCTTGATTGGGACCTTGACAGTGTTTTGCAATATTGTAAAAAATATTTTTTGGAGGACTTTTTGGAGTTTGAAAATATAGCAGGTCCTTCTATTGAAGTTGGTACAAAGGAATATGTCCATGTTCCCATTGGGTCAATAGGAAATGAAAAGTCATTGTTTACTAAGAGGTGTGGTGCCCACTCTTTGGACAGGTTTTATGCAAGAGACATATTGTGCTCCACTCATTCTAAGAACTACAAGATTATGTCAAAGTCAGCTACTTTTATTGTCTTCACCCTTGTCAAATATCCTCTAAAAGCTGATGAGCAACAGTTGGAAGGAGCAAAGTCTGTTAGCTTTTGTATGTTAGATGACCTGGCAGATGAAAAGAAAACATAGGAGGTTGTAGATGCAGATTTTGAGGCTTCTATTACTGAGAAGTTGGATGTTGCTCACTTCAAAGCTGAGACCATCATTGAGGAGAGCCAAGGAAATGCAAACCCTACAATTGATAAGAGTTCTCACCATACTGTTCCTTCTCTACCATCTATACCTTTCAAGGAGAAGGAGTACATTTTACTGTCAGATATTCAAAAACTTTTCAATCTTAGGGAAGATTATTGTCTAGCCATTATTGCAGAGGCTTCTGATGCTGCAAATGGGATAGTTGACACAGAGAATGAATCAAAGAAAGAGATAATCAAACTTGATAAAGAAACTGTAGACGATAAATTTATTGATACTGGTGAGGCCCTCTCTCTTTGTTTTGAAAAGGCAAAAGAAGCTGAGAAAGAGTTGAGTATTACTGATGAGGAGTTCGATCGCATGCAAAGCCAACTTGGGATTTCCAATTTTGAAAGAGAGGAGTCTGAATACGTTAAAGTATTGATTAACATCAATGAGACATCATCATTAATAAATTTATGGAATCCAGTTAAATTGGAGTACGATGAAAACCAAGTGGTAAGATAATTTTGAATTTGCTTTTATACATTGGTAGGTTTGAGTTTCACGCTCATTCGGTATGGGTTTTATTTGCAGTTGGAGATTGCTGATTCAGATAACTTCTTAGGATGTGGCAAAGGATCGATAGCTAGTCATAGTACATTGAAAGACATTGCATTCGGCCACCACTTGGCTAGGATTGACCCTAATTCCTTTTTAGTACTTCATAGTAGTTTCTTAGAGGATGCAGCATGGCCCATACTTTGTATTAAAGCTCTTACAAGGCTTCTAGGTTTCTCAGGATTACAATATAATGGCCACAAAGTAATGTTTTTAGAAAAGACTGCAGCAATTAGGATTTTTGGCTACGGTCTAGGTTACTCTTCTTCTAGAGTAGGATACTTTTTGGCGTTCACATCCTACGCCTTGGTTGCAAACCGAACTGATGTAAAATCTATAGCTAGCTACAAGAGAAGAAAATTTCTACATTATAGAGGAAAGATTCCTGAGGAGGAAGAGAATGTGAGAGTTTTGGAAAGCTAGCTTTGTATATATTCTTTCTTATATATAAAAGTGTGACTGCTCATGTGTCATTGCCATCTTTTATCTGCATTCTTTGAAGTTGTCATCGAAAAAACCAATTGAATAGGTCCTTCAAAGCAAGAATCGTCTAGCTTTTGAGCCTCCCATAGAGACATTGGCCAAGATATCTCTTGTTTTTCCTGAAAGTATTGGATCCTTTCTCAAGTGAACTTGGCCTCCATGAAATCCCATTTTCGATAGTAATGCCTCGCATTTATCAATACACTCATCTGATAAAGATAATGGCTTAATGGAATATGCATAGTCAAGATGCAACCTGAGAAGCTTATCGATTATTCTAATATCTACATGCAAAGTACAAATATGAACATTCTTAAGAGAGATTGAAAGAATCTATGTTTTTAAATTTACTCAAATCTATAGAGTCTCTATTTGGGGCTCTTCTTACTGGTCGCAAACTACTCCAATCTTTGGATCCAATACTTTCCATGCAATAAATGCAAGGATATTTTGCATTTGCACCATTACATATCCCAAGCATACATTTGATAGTTTTTAAATCACCACTCATATGCCATTCCACATTAAAATTACCAACCCCATTAACTACCAACATTTCGCCTTCACTTTGAGACTTTATGATATTTGGAATACATGTATGGTTGAACAACCATTTCAACGTTTGATGATTTTCAATTGGTACTTGGGCTGCACCAATCCACCAAATCTCCATCTTGGATTGGATCTTATGCAATGGAGCTTGGCCCTCACCATTGCTATGGTCCAATGCCATGTTCATGAGGCAAATGCTAATTCTTTCCATCTTTTGTCCCTTTTGAATCTGTGCTTCATCCAACTTCAAGGCAAACTTTAGAACACCATAACTTTCTTCTACTGTGATTTTATACATGTGAACCATTGCAATTTGCACCTTTTTTAGATCAACCCATATATTGTTAAACGCATTGTAATAAAAAATTGCATTCTTTTTTTGTTTTTCATAGGACATAGACCTTTCGATGTGAATGTAATCTCCAAAAACATGTGGAATCTCGTGATTCATGGCAATTCTTGCAGTCGAAACTGCAAGGGCTCGGGACAATCCAAATATAGTTACCCTATTGGGTCTAAGATTTTTAAACCATAATCCAGAGATAGCAGGATAACCTTTTCAACTTATACCCACAGTATCACACGTCTCTACAATTTCATTTGCTTTCACCGTGCCTTTTAAGTCCTTCACTAACTCTTTGAGAGTTGGACCTCTCAAATCTGCATTTTCGGGTGACTTAAGAATCCTCAAAATATATTTCTTATTCATGGTTTCCTTCAAAAGTTGGATTCTTTCCTCATTCTCTCGGATATTGATGCCTAATATGTTAGAGACATATTAGAGACATATTTCTTTGTAAGATTTAGTCATTCTCTTGGATATTGATGCCTAATATGTTAGAGACATATTTCTTTGTAAGATTTAGTCTCCTTTTCTTTGCTCTCTCACACAAGTTGGTTATATTTTTTAATGGTCTCTTCCTCTCTCTAAATCCTACTGGAGTTTCTCTCAAGCCTGTTAGCTTATCTTGGAATGACTTGTTAACATTTTTCAAAACATCAATCTCACTTGTCAACTCTAAAATATTTGTTTGTGTAGTTTCTAGTGCTTTTTTAATTTCGTGCATTTGAGCTATATATGTGTAAGATGTAGAGTATAACCTCATACAGTAGCCAAGCATCCCATTGTAACCTTCTCCAACATATCTTATATAGTCATGGACATTGAAAAAAGGAGGTGGTTTACCTGTAGAAGGATCCCTGGGATAAATATTTCCGTCCACCCACAAATCTATATGCTTCATTCCTTGTGTTCGCAACCTGTTGGCTTTGATCTCATCTATCAATACTCGATGATGTATACTTCTCCAAGATGTATAAATCGGATCTAGTTGAACAGTTAGCTTGTATTTACATGTGCTTGTGCCTGTGTTATTTGAAGAGGTATTGCTAGACATTTTAGCAAATGAATCGAGCAAGAATCTCACAGTGATAGGAAGAAAGTGCAACAAAAAGAATGGCAAAAGAGAATAGTGTATAGAAAGAAAATGCGGGAGCAAACAAATGCAAATTTCGTGCAAAAATCTCGAAAATACAAAATCTCTGGAGTTCAAAGACAAAAACGGTTGAAAAAGTGACCCCTAACCTGGATTAAAAGACGAGGGCAATTAATGGCCGACCTCTTCAATGAACCAAATATTCTCTCATTAATCACATCTGGAAAACCAAATTTAGAGGTTTTATTCTTCCTAAACCTCAACTAATTAGCAACTTAATCACTTTCTTACAAGTGTTGTTTTTGAAGCATTTTTGGCCCTAATGCCTCGATCAAAGGCTCTACGTAAACGTCCATGTTTTTTACTTTGTGTTTTTCAGGAATCAAAAGGGACAACATTACATGTACTTTTTTTTATTGCCATGGACAGAGGGATATTATAGTTCACCAATATCACTGGCCATATACTATATGAGGTGCTTTTGATGCTAAATTAATTTATTCCATCTAATCCTAGACCAAATCTCAAATTTCTGGGCTCTTCTTTGAAAGTAGGCCACAAATTGTCTACGTGTTGCCAAGCTAGTGTGTCTAAAGGAATTCTCCACTTTCCATCACTTGAATGGTGACTAGCATGCCATGACATGAGTCTCGCAATAGATTCACACTTAAACATAAGTTGAATACGTGGAATAATAGGAAAATGTCACAAAACCTTACGAGGCACATCCATTGATTTCATCTCCAGGTTGTATCTTGGTTCACCACAAATAGGACACTATCGTGCAGATGCATGATCCCCATGAAACAAGATGCAATCATTGACACATGTATGGAATTTAACATAATCGAGACCTCCAAGAAATGTCAAGAAATGCCTTGCTTGCTCCCTTCTAGTTGGTAATTTATTTCCATTTGGAAGCATTTGTGACAATAACCTGTATATATTGTGCAAATAGAGTTAACAAACCGCGAATATCGTCTAGAAGCATTTATGAATTAATATCAAATGATACATACTTCAATAATGCATTCAATTTAGCATTACTCCATCCATAAATGGTTTGTAAGTTTAGTATCTCAAGAGATGTACGTAGAACAGAGTAGGTGCAACCTTCGTACAATGGATTTTTCGACGCTATGTGTAGCGGGTCATTGGTCTCTCTAGTGGCACCCTTCTCCCAAACCTCATGGGAACATAAATCGTGCACCATGTTGTCCAAAATCTCTTCCTCCAAAACTTGATGGGGCATTTGAAGAGGGCTGCTATCGTTGTCATCAGTATCTACTCTTCTTGAGGACTCTACCTTCTCGCGTCGATGCTTCGCAGCCTCTCGACACCCTAGAGGGACCATTTGAGGATGTGGTACCGCATTCTACTCAATAAAAAAAAGGAGGTTTTGTTTAATGGTGAAGACGCAACATACACCAATAATATTTGTGCAAATAAAGCAATAAAAATTATTGGGACTTTTTCTTGGTCCCACTCTCTGTACATGTAGGTGTGACATTGTGATTCGACGTGCCCGAAAAAAACATCCTCGACAACGATCACACATATATTTGATTTTCTGTCATAGCCAAGTGTCTCGATTGTGAAGATGCAATGTCTCATCCTCATTGGAGGATGTATTGTTTGTTGACTCAGCATGTCCCATACTAGTAGAAGATGACGATATAATTACACCTGAATCATAAGGACAAATGTGATTTCATTTGGTATATATGTCATATTCCCTAAATGCATTGATACTTACAACATGGAGGCAAACATTTTGATATTGAAAGACTATGAAAGTCATGTCATGTTGATCCAAAAACAACCAAAAGCTAGCATCTAATCAGTTCAATTGTAACTGCACGTCTATCAGCGCGTGTAATATGCCTTATCTGCGCATATACACAAGCAATTACATGCTCTTATAGACGTGCAATGAAAATATAATTTTTTTTAAAAAAAATTTGTGGCTTTCTTTTCAAACCAATGCTTTCCTACATTTTTTGCGCGTTTTCTGCAGTTCGAGCTCGACATCACTAATCATGTCTATCTATCACTTCATGAAGACAATGAGGGAAAGAAATAAGAGTAAAAAGAGGACAGGATGAAGGAAGAGCCAAAGAGTAAATAACAAGAGCCAAACAGCAAGGAAGAGAAGAAGATTCAAGCAACTTATCAAGGGAAGGGAGAAGGAGGACAAGGACCTTACAACCTAGCCGCCACCCGTCAGAACAAGAAAAGAAGGTGAGTTATTCTTCTCTCTCTCAATCTTGTTTGCTTTCTCTGTCTGTTTGTCTCTCTCTCTCTCTTTACATGCTATAGACTGTCATCTATGGAGGTTTTTTTGCACATTTTTTATAAAAGTTTGAAAAATATAGTCCGACTGTATGCATCTGTCAGCGCGTCTAGATGACAGCGTAGATGCAGGTATAGACGCAGAAATAAATGCGCTGACAGACGCACACAAAGATGCAGATATAGATGCGACATGTAGTATGTTTTATCTACATAGGGTAATATGATTTTTCTTGTGTAGATCTGGAATCTTGGATCTTCCAGTACTGATCCTGAGTTGGAACACATGAACAATATCTTAGCAGAGTTTTCTAGAGGTGTTAGTAGCTTTTTTGGAGGTTTTCCAAACAAGGAGCAATTCATGGGGGAGATGACCAATTATCTTGGTCACCCTCCCACTGCAGAGGAGGTTTTCAGTGTCATATTTGGGACACCTATCACATCTTTGCCTAGCACTGCCGCACAAACACCAAACCTTGGTACACCTCTACTAATAGGTACTCCACGCACTATGCATACACACAGATCAGCTGATGCACAGGGATTAGCTGAAGTACATGGATCGGCCGAAGCACGTGCATCTGCAGAAGCATGTGCATCGAGTGAGGTAGAGGGTAGTGGCTGTCGAGGGAGGAGGGAGAGTCATGTGGGAGGACGAGGAGGTGGAGGGCTTTGTGGGGGTTGCCTAGGAGGTGGCTCTCGATCACCCTCACTGGGAAATAAGAGAAGTGAGCCTCCACAAATGTACTACTCTGTCACTAATGTTGGTGGTATCTTGCATAACTCTAAGGGGAGGGAAGTGAAAGCCTACTTGAGGAGTGTCGTGCATGCCACATACAAAGATTGCATGATTCCCTTCAAGCACCAAAATAATGGTTTGTGACAAGAGGTGCTGCCGGGAGTACATAGAAGGTACCCTAATCCCGAGAATTCCCGATTCTCAGATGATTGGGGATGGTCAAAGGTGAGAGACGCGCTTCATAACAAGAGGTCTCACCTTATGATGCGCACCAAGGAGTCACTGTGGAGACAAGAGCAAGGGCGCCCTGGATATGGCCAACCACCCAATTGCCACTGCAGGGAGTGGAAAGAGGCCAAGAAGACATCAGTAGAGTCGCCAGCATACAAAGGCACGACGTATCCAGATGGCAACCATGGGATCGTCGCATTATGGATCGGGTGGCAAGGAGTCATGGGAGGCTGAGTTTGTAAGTATTATTTGATTTCTTTTTTAAATTAAATTTTGTAATTTGTTTCAATTCATTATTTAGTGTGTTCTAATACGTTGTATGTTCAAATTGTTTTGTAGTATCATATCATTGGTAGGATGCCTACTCCTAGAGAGGTAGGCTACCATCGAGGTCATAACCGGGCATCCACTTGGCAGCGTTTCTACGAGGAGGGACTCATCACGGAGGAGCAATATAATCGTGCCATGAGGATTCCACAACCAGAAGAGGCATGTTTTATTTTTTACATGAAAAGTATAGGTAACTGTAATTTATTGTTTGTAATGGTATTTATATACCTTAATCCTTTGTGTAGGCGAACCTTGATGCAGTTGAGGATAGCAAAGGGGGGACTAGCAGTGGTGGTGGCGGCAGCGGCAACGGCACAGGCAACGGTGGTGGTAGCGACGATGATGCCTCTTCTGAGGAGATATAGAGGAGCCCCATACATGCATGCGTTCCCTTGGCTTGTAGTTTTCATTTTTGATATGTATTACTTTTAGCTAGTGCTTGCGCCTATGACCATGCTTCAGGTCATAAGCACTAGAACTCATCATGTAAAAATGTTTCATCTATATATATATGAAATTTTGTGTTCTACATACATTGTTCTTTTTTCAGTGCAAAAATCTTCGAAATAATCTTTCTCTGTTTTCCCTAAGCATACAATTTGATGTTGATGGGGGGAAAAAAACCAGAGAGCATCTAGTTTTTTTTTCATACCTCTGTTTTGTGCGTCTATCAGCGCATCTAAATTGCAGGAAAAATGCACGTCTATTTGCGTCAAAAACTTGCAGAGTAAACACTTTTTTAGACGCACAGTTACACGCATATATAGATGCATAATATGAATATATCCACTTTTTTATAAATATGATTATATATTTACGTAGCGCGTCAATACGCGCGTCTATATGCGAGTCTATATGGGCATGTAAGTCTCACTATAAGCGCACTTTTAGACGCAAAATTTTAGACGCGGTAATAAACACACCCGACATTTTTTAACACAGTTCAAATATTGTGTCTACAAGTGCGTCTATGGAGCCTTTTTGTTGTAGTGTGCACTTGCCGTCTGCACGACCACGCCGCACTATATATTTTGTACTATACATTGAAACACTCAATTATTTGTCACATATAAAATATAGATACAACAAACTCCTCAGTTGAGACCTTCGCCCCTTCACAAGATGCTGTGGTCAAAGCTCCATACAACCATCGCGTTGAAATAAACCGTGGCATCTCCTCCATGCCCTCAGGATATTGAATTGGTCGAAGGTGTATACTACATCGAAATTCAGATCGCTCTTCCTCTCGATCTTTCCTAGCTTGCTGGTATTTAGCGAGCCATGTCTCCATGGAGGCATGGTGCAACATACAAAAGCGATCCACTTTCTCCTCCATTACAACATCCATTCTTTTTTCTACCCCATTTCCAACCACCACATCTCCGGTCAATCTATCATCATCCTTCAATGATCATAACATATTGTTGTCTGAATCTACCATTGGCAGCCATTGTGAAATATGCACTAACGCTTCAGACACTAACAATCCTTTACCCATGCTACCTTCTGGCCGAGCTCATTGTTGCACAAATCCTTTCAGGGTTTTCATGAAGTAGTCTAAGAAGAACATCCATCACAAATGGATAGGTCCAGTAATCTCCACTTCTGATGCCAGGAGGCATATTTCACGGTTCGTGAGGTTTTACGGTGGATTCCGTAAACTTTGATGACCGGGGCTCATACACAAAGTGGATTCTTTGCGCGAGAAGTTGATGGGGATGCCTATCCTTTTCGGGCGTTTCATTAATTTAGTGTGTACATGGGTGATTCCATAGCGGGTGATTCCGCAAAATGCATATTAAATTAATAAACGTTTATGAGTTTAGAGTGCGCACTCGTAATAAATTAAGGTTAGGATTTATTTCTAACCAGTTGATTTATTTATGTAGCTGAAGACTGCTAGGTATTCACTTTTGTCGGTTTAATTTTATTATTTTACTAATGATTGTGAATGCTTCAGTTGATGTGTAGAGATAGCAGCAGTGGCGGAGGAAAGCATTGGAAGATAGCGAGTATTCGATTTATGGATTATATTTTGATAGGCGCCACGCCTATATTTTGTCATGCCTATTTATTGAGGCATCGATTATTTATTATTATTTTGTATGCGCATGGGCGCACGGTTATGTTATTTCTATTTGGACATTGTATTGGGCGTGCCAGACTCTTTGAGCACCGTCCATTAGCTTTATTCCTATTTTTGTGTAAAAGCAAACTCAAAAGCTAAAAGCTTGCTATTTTGTAATTTGGGCTATTATTTGAGCATGAAGATGAATAATAAATAAAATACATGCTTTGTGGAGCGCTCACACAATGCATGGGGGGAGATTGCACCCAATTGGTCTCTTGCTCTTGTCGTTCATGCTTTTTACCTTGTAATTTGTGCAAAAAGTAGAGTGCATTGTTCTTGGGGACCTTCCGGCATTCACTACGCGAGCATACAGCGTCCGATCTGCGCACAGTAGTATCAGAGCAAAGCTGAGATCAAGAGCTTCCAATCACTACCCATCTCGTGCGAAGGCAGAGCTCCTGGAACGATTGGGCTCTACGGTCAATCTCGTTGCAAACCGTCGATACAGGCAGACTTCTGGCAATCAAGAACCCCTGTTTCCATCATTGGATCGCGAAGGACCGGGCTACAGAGGCGGAGGACCACTCCTACATCCTTTTCTACAAATCGTGGATAAACAAAGAAAAGAGTAACTCCCATATCTTTCACTAAGGTTCAAAGCTTAAGGTTATAAGTTAGTAAGCTTAGTTAGAAGCTTTAAGAAGCTTTAATTAACAAAATCATTGAAGAACGGTGTGAGGATCTTCAGGGCGGCGAAAATTCCGCCGAGGACATAAATATGTCCTAAAAGTCGTCGACTGGTTAAGAAGCTCAAAGCTTCTTAGTAAACCAAGTTTACTAAGGCTTCCCAACTACTCCAGTTTAAAGTTACTTATTCAGCAAGTCCTGCAAGTTCCTCAAGTCAAGTTCAGCAAGTTTCTTCAAGTCAAGTACTGGAAGTTCCATAAATCAACTAAGTTCTGCAAGTCTGCAACTCTGCAAGTCACATAAGTCTGCAACTCTACAAGTCAGACTAGTCAATTGGAGTCAAAACTGACTTGTGCTCAAAACTCCTAGAATGACTGTTCCTGTGCAGAAACTCCGAACTGCAAAGTTGTTCATTGGAAGGTACTCTATCCATACGCAGGTTTGCTGAAGCATTTTCAGCATAGGAAGAAGGATAAAACACAGATTTTCTAAAGATTGAGAAAGCTATACCCAAAAATACATAAGCCTTGTATTCCCGAACTTGAGCTACGCTCATTCCGCTAACTTGATTTTGAGTGAGAAAGGTCTTTTGAGTTTTGCAGGATGACGGAATCACATATGGATGATCTTATGGCTGAAGGCGACTTACCTGAACCTACGATGGGGCAAAAGCTGGACTTAATCATGATGCAATTGGAAGAAGAACGAAGGGCTAGGCAAGCATTGCAAGTTCAATTGGCAAATTTACAAAGAGCGTCTACCGACAAAGAAGAACCTCAAGCTGAAGATCTTATTCGACGTACCATTGACGCAACTCTCGAAGCTCAAACCATCCGCAAGGAATCAAAGATAAGTAAAAGAAGTTTCCAATTCCGTACTTTCAATGGCATATGAGAAGGAAAAACTGTTCTAGCATTCATTAGTCAGTTTGACGACTATTTCCATGAGGAAACCTATGTAGAAAAAGATAAAATAAAGTGTGTCACTAATCATTTAGTAGACAGAGTATCTCTTTGGTGGACTGTAGTACGCAAGAGTATAGATTGTCCTGTTACGTGGGAGGATTTCAAGAAGAACTTCATGCAAAATTTCCTTCCTCCACAATTTCATGAGAAAGCTATTAAGCAATGGGATCTTCTTCAGCAACGGGATCGTGAGCCTATTCCTCAGTATACAGAGCATTTTTGGAATGCACTACTCCAGCTACGCATGATTGAAGACATACCTGAAGTGACACATAAGCGCAAGTATATGTCTGGACTCCTTGGGCATTATTACGCTGAAGTTAACATGTTCAAGCCTGCTACTCTTGAAGACGCCATTTCACTAGCTCACGACACTCAAGATAAGCTACGAGGTAGAGATAGACGTCCACAGCAGTTCCAAGCCAATGGTAATTATGGATCTAAGCAATTCAATTCCAATTTTAGAATATTTAATCTAGGTCATTTCTCTTCATCATCTTTCCGTAAAAATTGGGCAAAACCACCTACATTACCATCCAATGTCAATCCAAATTCCAAGCCTATTCCACGGCCAAACCCTAATTGTTGAGAATCAGCAATCACACTCAAACAGCCTCTTTGTATGGAGTCTCAGGGTCAAGGATATGCAAGCTAACTTATCCCATATGCACAATGGTGCCTACTGCAGTTTTCTACTTTCCTATAAAGCATTGTACTTGCTTCCTTTCTTAATGCAATGATAGTACTCTTTTCATTTCAGTAAAGTGTCAATGTCATTGTCCACATACACAAGATTGTGTTTATGAGTCCAAGTCTCAATCTTGGAACCTAATTCACTTGTGTAACAAACAGTGTCCATTCCATCATGAGTCTACACTTCTCCTTCCATCCTCCATAGCTTCCGGTTATGTCATGCTCTAGATCCCGCATTTCTAACATGGTATCAGAGCCCAGTTGGGCATGGCATTGCTTCTCCAGCCTCTCTTGATTCTTCTGAACCTCCATCCAGCTCAGTGTCAGTGTATGACTTCTTTTCTCAACTCTACTCTCACTGAAGCTTCCATGGTAGCCATAGCCAGCAGCACCCTGTCAGATTGAACTGCTTATATCTCACTCCACAGGTCAAATCTCTTGGAGCTTCCTTCTGGAAAAGTATTCCCCAACTCATAAAGCTTCCCTGTATCACATCAATCCAGGACATTGGACCATCTGGAGCTCAGCATTGTGAAAATCCCCAATCTCTGCTCTGTGTCTGCCATAGCCAGACAGGACCTACCTTGCTTGGAGCTTCCATAACTCTTCAACCAGGCCATTTCAGCCCACGATTTCTTCTAGAGAGTTGTTCCTCTGCTCAAGGCGCTTCATCTTGGCACAATAATCGATGACATTGATGCTCCCTGGCTCCAGCATTGCAGAAATTCACTGTCGCTGTCCAGATCTGCGCCGATTCTGTTCGTGGCCTCTCCGAGCGCCGTACAGCCCGCGATCTGGACAATCTCCATGGGGCTTTGGTAGCCCATGACATAAGCTTCCTAGATATGTAAAAAGTTTTGAAAATGATGCACTGTAGCTCCTGCAATCAGCAAAAAACCAGGCCCCTGTCTCAGAAACCCTAATTCCACCATAGCCAAAAGCTTCAAAATCTTGACATTTTTCACTGTTTCTCTCACTGAAGTTATCAACAGTGATTTTAATCACTGAGAAATACTCTCTGAAGTTCGTTAAAGTACTGTCACTCAGATCTGAAGGCATCAGTATCAAATCAAGAAGGGGAAGATCACTTGGAGTAAAAGACTTTTGCAGATTTGGTATTCATTGACACTCAGTTAGTGCTTTTTAGCACTTGTGTCTCTCAATCAATTCTTCTGTTGCTCAAATCTAATAAAGTCTGAAGTTGATTTGCTACTGTTCCCGTAAATCTAACATGGGCAAAGACTCGCCAAATGCTCGATTCAAAGGAGTCGGATTCCACACTTGGCAAACCCGCATCAAGCTCATCCTGATGAAGAAGGGTCTCTGGGCCATCACAAATGGCAAAGAGAAGAAACCGCGGGACGCGGACCTTGCAACTACTTGGCAAAAGAATGATGACAGAGCCCAGGCCATTATCAAATTGGAGCTAGACGACAGTTATATCTATCACGTGGATAACTGTGAGACCTCACAGGATACATGGAAAAGACTTGACACCCTGTTCGGTGCACAATCTAAATCATCAAAGTATGGTCTCCTAATTGAATTCTTCAGGCTTGAAATGAATTCCAACACATCACTTGCCACACATCTTAATTACATGGAAGGACTCCTAACCCAACTTGCAGGAATCAACATTAAAATGGATGAAGATGTTTGCATCGGTGTTCTACTTAAGAGCTTGCCTCCTGAATATAATAATGTATCAACAACTTTAATCAACATGCCAAATCCTGAACTTGTTGATATCCAAGCATCACTGTTAGAAGAAGAAAAGAAGCTAAAAACTAAAGAAGAACCAAGTACCTCTAGAGATGAGCATGCATTATATGTTGGCAATAGGTACAAAGGCAAGAAGGATCAGCTCTTTTGTGACTTCTGCAAAAGGACCGGACACACCGAGAAGTTCTGCCACGCAAGAAAGAGATCCCAAAAGGCCTATCTAGTCGCAGTCAAAGAAGAATAAGAAAATGAAGCAAAGGAAGAAGAAGATGAAGACCACCAGGATCGGAAGGACAAGACTCATCAGTCCTTGTACTCTCATAATTCTGATAGACTGTTTTAATAGCCTTGTATTTTTCCTTGCCCTAATGCTTCCTGCCATAAGCTATGTAAACTCCTTATGTAACTTGGCATTACAGTCCCTGTACACTTTGTGAGGCCCCTGTTACAGCCTCTGGATGTCCACCATGTTTATGGTACCCACACTTAGCTTTTTCTGCAACAGCCTCTGGTGTTATGCCATGTCTGTGGTATGCCCACACTTTGCAGGTGGTTCTCATTACAGCCTCTACACACTTTATGCCTTTTATAGTTGTGATTGAGGAGGGGTGTTGAGAATCAGCAATCACACTCAAACAGCCTCTTTGTATGGAGTCTCAGGGTCAAGGATATGCAGGCTAACTTATCCCATATGCACAATGGTGCCTACTGCAGTTTTCTACTTTCCTATAAAGCATTGTACTTGCTTCCTTTCTTAATGCAATGATAGTACTCTTTTCATTTCAGTAAAGTGTCAATGTCATTGTCCACATACACAAGATTGTGTTTATGAGTCCAAGTCTCAATCTTGGAACCTAATTCACTTGTGTAACAAACAGTGTCCATTCCATCATGAGTCTACACTTCTCCTTCCATCCTCCATAGCTTCCGGTTATGTCATGCTCTAGATCCTGCATTTCTAACACTAATGTCCCTAGACTTCCCACCATTACAAACAATGTAACCAAAGCCAAGCCAATAGTATGCTATAAATGCCACCAGCTTGGACATCTAGCAGCAAATTGTCATTCAAAGAATCCACTTTGTGTATGAGCCCCGGTCATCAAAGTTTACGGAATCCACCGTAAAACCTCACGGAATCCACCGTGGCACGGAATCCACCGTGAAATATGCCTCCTGGTATCAACTTCATCTACAAGATGCACAATAATTAGGTGGATTTGTATCGTGAGTATGCTAGTAGGCAGGTGTTTCTTAAAGAGACAGACTATCTCCATTGCTCCCCACCTTGCAGATTCAATAGAGGACTATCTCCATTGCTCCCCACCTTACAGATTTTAGCCCTAATAATTAGTTGTCTTTAGAAAATGCGGACTTGAAAGAATGCATCATACCCATCAGAGTGCGGATAGACTTATTTATTCGCTTCACAATGTGCTCTTCTTTAGTGGACAAAACCAAAGGAGTGTGAGGTAGCTGCAAGCAACTATCAATACTCGACTGTGGCCAAAGCACCTCCATCTTGCCTGCCTCCTTCAAATCCATTCGTCACCCTATAGAGTCTCTCTTTCCTGTGATGTGGTTCCATAGCAAGCTGTCCATGTTCTTGAAAATATGCATGGGATCCAATAAGTGGTTGATTTGTAAGTGGGTCCAATTTGGCAACTTGTAGAAAACTGAGAACCGTCGCATTCCTTTTGGATGTGACTCTGTGTGGACCATTTTCAGCTCGTACTAGCTTTGGGCATTCGTACGTGCTAGAGGTTGTCCAAGAAAACCTTCCCTGAGTTCATGACCCTCTAGCAAGAAAGGGGCGTGCCCTTGATATACCATCTTCTTCATGGTTCGTGACCTTCGAGAGTCAAACTGTGGCCCACACAATGGACATGTATGATAACCTAAGGTAACCAGAGCTGTCCCCAGAGCTGTCCCAACACCTCTATCCAGTGAATACAAACTTGAAGGAGCTATGATAGATATTATCAATGAGAACGGAAGCCTACTTACCTGAGCACTCTCTGAATCTCGAAAAATCATCCATGGTCCACATGAGAATGCCTCAAATATTGGCGGACCATCGACCATTGCACTTGCCCATATCTTGCAGGGTGACCCCCTCCTCCCACAAAATCTTAATCTCATCGACTAATGGACAAAGATACACATCCATAATTTTGACTTTGAAGTGGAGGGGAACGAGTAAGCTAAGGATGAGATGTCCTTTCTTCGTAGAAAGCCATGGAGGGATATTATAGTTGACAAGGACTATAGGCCACACACTGTAAGAAGTTGAGCGTAGATGGAATGGGTTCATGCCATCCATAGCAAGACCAAGCCGAAGATTCCTTTGCTCTCGGAGCCTAGGAAGGTAGAGTCAATGTGGCTCCATGAGCATGAATCCGCTGATATTCGTTGAAATTCATTTGTGGACCTATTTTGCACATGCCACGTTATCAAGCTCGCCATCCCGGACGTACGAAACATGTGGTTTATGCGGGGCATAAGCGAAAAGTGTCTAAGAACGTTTTGAGGGATAGTTTTCCCTTGTAAGTCATGTCAATATATGTGAGCACCACACTTTGGATATGTCTCCACAGTCTCGTATTCTCCTCGAAACAGTATGCAATTGTTGATACATGCATGGATGCTGTTGTAGTCCATGCAAAGCTTTCGTAAAACATGTTGTGCATCATCACGAGACTTGGGCATGGTATTTGAAAATGGTAATATATGATACTTCAGTAACCTGAAAGAAAATCATAAAACAACTTGAAAAAGCACTAATGTTTTTTATGATAGGGCTAAAAAGAAATTAACAATGTATACATACAAGGAACCTGAACAACTCGGTCACACTTGCATTGCTCCACCCGTATTTTGCTTACACACTTTGGAGTGCAAGTAGTGTCTTCAAGCTAGATACTCGACACCCATCATATAATGGTATGGATGCTTCCTCTCTAAGCATATTAGAAGTCTCAACATCCATGGGCATCAATGCATTGATCATTGCCTCCATCTCAGGCTCCAAGATTGTAGGGTAGTTTGGAAGGCTGCCTATCTCCTCTGGTATTGATGGTATAGATTGCGTAGTACCTTCCAAGTGGTGGAATGGCTCAGACACTCCATCCATCACATGCCCACGAACTCTTCTAACTGGCCGCAAAGGGCGCACTCCTCCTTGGGACGAGACATCACCTCCCTAGATAGAAAATTTTCTAGTTACACCCAATGTTTTTGCATATGGTATTCAATTAGCTTGCAAATACAATGCATGATTGATATATACTTTTCTTACCGTTTGCTCAAAATCTGAGATTGCCTGATCAATGATCTCATATTGAAACTCGCCGAAGCGTCGTACGTGTTCTATAGAAAATCGATGTTTTCGTCTAATTGCGAGCTTACATTGAGAGCAAGGACATGGGACACACTGATTAAGATATGCCTTGCAATCTTGAACATCATGACCTTCATCATTTTCCATTGGGTCTACGTTACGACAAACAATTAGTTTTTGCTATCATTCTTTTTTTCTTTCTTAAATTGTTTGAGAAGGGATTTCTTCTCTTGTAACTCAACAAAATTAACGTATATAAAGTCTCCACCCACCCACGAATTAACATATGTCAGAGTGTTTCCCGTCTCGTGGTATTGCATCGGACCTTACCAGTACTCTCTCTTTGTTTTTTATCCAGTCATTCTCTTCTCTCCTTCCATCTCTCTCTCTTTTTGTCTTTCTTTATTATGTTGTATGTTTATTCCCTCTCTCTCATTCCTTCTTTCTTTTTCTATTCCTCTCCCTCTCTCATTTCCTTTAACAATACAACTCTCTCTCTCTCTACTACCAATTTCCTTTAACAAAACATCTCTCTCTCTCTACTACTACCACTACCATTACCACTACCACTACAATAAACAAGAAAATAAGAAAAAAAAACAACAACTAATACTACTACAACAACAACAACAAACAAGAAAAGAAGAACTACTACTACTACTACTACTACTACTACTACTACAACAAACAAGAAAACTAAACAACAATAAACAAGAAAAGAAAAGAAACTACTAAAACAACAACAACAACAAACAAGAAAGCTACTACTACTACTACTGCTACTACGACTACGACTACGACTACGACTACGACTACGACTACGACTACGACTACAACTACCACAACAACAAACCACTACCACTACCACTATCACTACAATAAACAAGAAAAGAAGAAGAAAAAAAACAACAACAATAACAACTACTACTACTAGAACAACAACATACAAGAAAAGAAGAGAAAACTACTACTACTACTACTACTACTACTACAATAATAACAGACAAGAAAACTAAACAACAATAAACAAGAAAAAAAGAAACTACTACTACAACAACAACAAAAAAGAAAAATACTATTACTACTAGTAGTACTACTACTACAACCAGGACTATAATGAATACGACCACAACTACGACTACCACAAAAACAACAAACAAGATAATAAGAAATTAAACAACAACTACTACGTAACGTGTCCACCTGTTATCTTCAGGATACGTCTTAGCAGTCCATTGAAAATGATGTCTAGAAAGCTCGGCTCGGCACTCCCATAGAATGTTACGGGGTTTGCAATCTAGGACTTTCCATATCAGCCACATAGCGGAAGTATTCTAGCCGTTCCCACTAAGGATCGACCTGAATCACGATTTTCCCTAATGATCATTTCCTAAACGACAACTAGTGTCGAACCCGAGTGAACTACTTTACGCAGAAACGCCAGGTCCGAAGCAGATTCATGCTGCAGTTGGTTCAAGGAGAATGGGAAATGAGAGGGATGCAAGGCTCGACCTCTCTTCCATAAGGCATAATCCCATTCCGTTCCCCTAAAATAGCGTAAATCGGGATTATTGTATCTTAGACTCTAGGTCAACGTCCTTGCTATTCGTGTCCTTTAAACGATCTTCTTGCTGTCCATTATGATTGAGAAAAGTTCTCAACCAACCAGGACTACCCATTCATAGGACGGAACCATGGCCACATCCACCGCACTTTCCTCAAGTTGTTTTAGTTGTCTAATTACCTACCACTTTTAGTTGGACATGCATCAATCAGCTTCCTTAATTAGCCTGTTAGGCACTGGTTCCTTCACGTAATCATAGCACTTGACATAGAAAAACAATGTCAAACAAGTTCCTTTTCAACATGTTTTCATATTTATCTTTGAAATATATTTATAAAGTCCAGCCCGTAGGCTTACCCATAATCCACCCGAAGGCTATCTAGCAATCCACAGGGATTATTAATCCAAGATTCTGCCCGTAGACTAGTATGCAGGCCTCGAGATCCAATCCCGAGTCACGTTGGCCTCTTGTGCAGGGCCCGGAAGGCGAGGGATTTACGGCCAAAGCCCCCCTTAGCACCCAAGCGTCCTCCTACTCCAAGTAGTACTCAATGGAGAGACCTCTCGCGCTGGGTTCGGTCCACCTTCCTGGTGTGGATAACAACCCCCTTGGTTAGGGTCAAACAGGCAATCGGGGGTAACTGAAGCTGCATCTTCCTTCAGGCCGTCAACCTGAAGCATTAGATATATTTTCATCCTTTAATTCTTTGAGCAAACAAAGTAAACAGTGCTCTATACAACTGTTACAAGCACAATCATTTCTAGTGGTCGTTATTTGGCCAACTGCTAAGGAGTGAATCCTTCTTTCCAAATGCATTCAACATTCAATCCGGGATCAATTGTGACTTGGCAAGATTCCCAAGGGTTTGTTTATTAGCCCTTATATCCTTGGGTTAGGACCGTACCCTATTAACCCAACTTAACCGATACGTTAAGTTCTATTAGCAATAAATATGTTATTCCAATTTACTGATTGGTCTTTTGCTTCCAAGAAATTATCTAATTCCCTTATCTTGGTCACTTTTCCCATGAAAGATGCTATGTAAGGATGACTACTCATCCTCTTGCAAGATAACTTGCGCAAGAATCTGCCAATCTCATTCAGAGGAATTGGCCATTCCCTTGTGATCAAATCATAAGATCATGCGACACTGCAACTTGTTGCACAAGTGTCACATAAAAAACCATGGGACTATTTTACCCATTGAATGGCGTCTTCTAATCATGAAATCATGATTAGATAAGAAACAGGGATTGGGTGTCTTCATAAAAATCCATTCCTAATTGCACTAGGCCGACATTGTCGGTCCTAGGGTTTTAAATTCAAATCGAGTTTCATCCTTTTAGCGAGAGTGAACCTTAGGGAAAAAACCCTAGATCATTTCTTCCAAGTATGTCCTAATGTCCCTACATTCCGTGAATGTGGGCAAGTCTTTGGGTATAGGAGTTTCAGCTTTGGCAATAAGAGCGATTAGGTCACATCCTCAACGTGCTAAATCCTAGTTAGCACTTGGGATATGTTGCATTGATTTAACCATTCCTAACGAGTCCCTCGCGGTTTAGGTGTTTAGGTTAAAACAATTTACTTGTCTATACTTGAAGATATTTACGATACCATTTTCGTAACCACATGATTCATTGCCTACGTATGAGTAGATTTAAAATCCCTAACCTTTTCAGTTTAAGATCAAAGCGTAAATTAAGTTATGGCATAATTCCTATTGATCCTTATGTACATGCAATCAAGATTCATGCTACTAAACTTTAGGGTTTTATGTGAACCATGCAGCTTTTTCTAACTTCTTTTCTAAGTGAGATATTCATACACTGAATGAGCATCACACAACCTCTCGTAACTATTTACGTAGTTGATTGAGATTTGAGCTCATTGACTAGAGTTTAATGTACTTCATGCAGCTCAGGAACCATTTCCATGCCTTGCAAATTCCTATGGATTATTAGCAACCTTCTTTTAATGAATCATTTCGAAGGAAAGATGCCTAAATAATGCGACATGCGATTTATTCTTTCCATGCCTAATCGAAGTGTACAATAATAATTTCGACTTTATAAAGATGACCTTTCGTTGATCCAAATTTGTTACTTTGTAATGCATAAAAATCACTTCTAGGAATGCATAGAGATCTTATGCTCTTTTTTGCATTCTTTTATTTGAAAATACAATTGACCGATTCTTTGATCATAAGCTATTTAGCCAAAGTATTTCAATCGAAAAAGTGCATCCTAATTCCATAAATGATCCATGCACAATTTGAAATAATACGACCTAAATCAAAATGAGGAAGAAAAACCTGGACTTGTGGATTCGGTGAAATGTCCACATGGATGTTAGGAGATGATCCTCCTAGGGTTGCGCCTTGCGCCTTCTTAGGGGCCATTGCAAATTCAATCTTTTCGCCTTGGACGCATATTTATGTTCTTGGGCCGTCTCCTTTGCACATGAAACTCCCTTGGTGATTCGACTTCCTTGATCGATTCCACCGTCTTTCAGAATCGAGCTTTAGAAGGCCTTAAAGCTGCCTCCTCGAAGTAGGGGAGGATTTCATGATTAGAACTTTACAATCGTAAAAAATGACTTTGTGGAATGCAAGGGCTTAAACTCGGAGTTTGAAAAACCCGCTTTGTAGGGCCGATGGGAAAAGGGTTTTGAAACTCGGAAGTAAGGATTTCTACGGGAAGGTCTACTTTAAACCCAAGGCAAGGTGAGCTTATAGGATTTTAGTGGGATGAAAAAGGGGGAAAAGGGTTAATTCTCGGGGTAAATGGGCTTTTAAAGGGGCTTGGATGAACCCCACGGGAAAGGGGGGTTCTAAATGGACTTAGTGGATTTGAAAAAGGGCGTGTATAGATCACCTATGAAGGGGTTAAATCCTGGGGGAAAAGGGGTTATAAAAACCCTCTAGAGAGCCAATAGGAAAAGGGGTTTTACGAAACCCGGGGCTAAAAGTGGCTAAAAAAGGATTTGTATGGAACCCCATGGGAAAAGGGGGTTTTAAATCTCGGGGGGATTATAAAAAAACCCTCTTGAGGAGGGCTTAAGAAAGCCCACAGGAAGGGGGGCTTAGATCCCTCCCCTTAGAAGCTTCTAAGAAACTTCTTGGAAGATTCTATGGACTTAGTTATCCACGTGGGAAAAGAGGGGATGATTTTGAAGAAATAATGGCGGGCAGAAGGCAGACTGAATCACCGATTTGGGATGGAGTTTGATGGCGTGTTCAGCTTGAGGTGGCGGCGCTGTTGCAGCAGTTGGCGGCTCCACTCCCTCTCTCACACGGCAGTGTCCCGATTATCGTAGCCTCTTCACTCTGCAGTGTTATGGCTCTTTCCCTTCTCCATCAGCATTCCGCTCCCTCGTCCAGCTCCCCTCTCCCTTCTCATAGCACTAGTTTTTATAGCCGTGAGGGAGAGGTGCCTCCCTCTCTCCACGCGGCCCAACTGTATGGCCTTAACCGTCCGCGAGCTCCAGCAAGGAGCTTCATCATCCTTGCTATACCCCTCTCCTCTAGCATGACTGTCGGCTGGGGGAAAGAGGGGATAATATTAAAAAATTTTACCATAATTCCAATATTATCTTTTTGGCCTCCTACTAAGAGTAAGTTTCCATGTAACTAAACAGGTTTTTTTTTTCCCTTTTGTCTTGTTTATGCAAATGGAGATCGGGATAAGTTGTGTATAATTTGAAAATCGCACCGTCAGTATTTTTTATGCTGGAATTCCCTTGCGTGAGTATCACGCGGGTTAGAAATTGGAAATATTACATACTACTATCACTACCACTACCACTCCTACTACTATGACTACCACAACAACAACAAACAAGAAAATAAGAAATTAAACAACAACTACCAGTACCGCTACTACTACCACTACCACTATCACTACTACTACTATTACTATCACAACAACAACAAACAAGAAAAAAAGAAATGAAACAACAACAACAATAACAACAACCTCTCCCTCCCTCCCTCTTTCTCTCCCTTCCTCCCTCTCCCTCTCTCCCTCTCTTTCTCTCTTTCCCTATTATGTTTAATGTTTTCTCCCTCGCTCTCTCGTTCCTTCTTTCCTTTTCTCTCTTTCTCTCTCTCTCTCATTTCCTCTCCCTCTCTCATTTCCTCTCTTTCTCTCTCAATACACATGACTTTTTACAAAAACAAGTAAAAGAAAAGGAGAAAAAACAAAAACAAAGCAAGAGGGAGCAATACACTCACCACAAAGGCCCGTGGATGGATTCGGCGGCTCCTCTTTGCAACGACGGCTTCTCTTCGTCCTCCGTACACTTCCTCCTCTTCTTTACAAAGGGCAGTGGCGGTGGTGAGAAGCTTTCCTTCTCCCTCTTTCTATCTTTCTCTCCTGCTCCCTCTTAAATGCAAGATGGAGTTCGCTCTCCCTTTCTCTCTCTCTCTTTCGTTCGTTCGCATAAAATAACGCACTCGGGTTTTGGCCTGTGTTTTTTCATCTGAGTACCATCGCTATTTATGACAAAAATAGCGACGCCGCTAATTCGTGTTGGAAAGTGCCGTGCTATGCCTCTATATCTTTGTAATGTTACTTATGCAGTTTTATAAGTTGGATGTAAAATATAGCTCATGTATGACTGTACACATCAATAAGTTCAAGAGCCTTAAAACTCAACTAGCAACTCTTAAAAACAACATTAATGAGGATTAGGCAATAGCACTACTACTTGCCAGTGTTAATCATGAACCATATGGGAACCTTGTTTCAATACTAAGTAATGTTTCCAGTCTCTCACTTAAAGATATTGAGCACTCTCTTCTTGATGAAGAAAACAAACAGAAGAACAAGAATACAAAAGATAGTATCTCATCATCTAGGAAAAATCTCGTATACACCAAAGGAGCTGTTGGACCCAAAGGAAGAGGTCGAGGACTCAACACCGACAACAAAAAATTAGATGACATGTCACTATTGTTGTAAAACTGACCATATAGCCAATGAATGTTTCCATAAGAAAAGACCACAATAGATGCTGAATGATCACCACGAGAACCAATTCATGAACGAAGAAGAAGAAGAAGATGCTTCTACTACCATCAACAACTTTGACAGATTGTTCTAAAGAAATTTTCATTGTATCTTTCATATGTTTGTTTTCCCATAGTGGATCTCTATTTTTCCCTTAGTGGATTTTCTTTGTAAAAGCCCTTACCAAAGTTGTAAAGTTCCAAACTTTAACTTAACTAGGCTACCTATGAGCTAGTCTCTCGAGCCATGACATCATGAAGGGGGGGAAAAAGCCAACAAGTACATGAACTCATCATTTGAGAGGGGGTGTTGAGAAATGAAAAATGATGTATGCTTCAGGAAGAGATGTCCTGAATCCCATATGCACAGTGAGGAGAGTGGAACAACTCAACTTCTATAAAGCATTGTACTTGACAATGGAATGTAGCAATATCATGATGCTTTGTACTTTGTAACATTTCCAATCTAAAACACACATTGTTCATATGAATCTCCTCTTGGAGGCCAAAAAGGTTAGGATAATAGCAATTTTCTTTTAATATTTCCCTTATCCCCCCAGCCGACTGTCGTGCTAGAGGGGAGGGGAATAGAAGGTATGATCAAGCTCCTTGATGAAGCTTGCAAGGGGGAAGATCCCATTCGAAATGATGCGTGGGGGAGGGAGGATTCCCTCCTCTCACTTATTTAATCTGTGAGATAGAGCTACAGAGGGGAGTGAAGCTAAGGAGGTAAATGGAAGGGTGGAGGCTGCCGTAGAACAAGAGGAAGACGCCGTCGACTCCGCCGTGAGTGGAGAGGAGGGTGGAGTTGCTGCCACTGCCATGAGGGCGAGAGGACGAGTCGAGACTATTGCACAGTCGTGAAGGAGGGAGAGATTGACAGACGCCGCCGTGGAGATTCTACGCTGTTGCCGCCGCCATAGGGAAATGTGCTAGTTGTCGCCTAGAAACCATTTTTTTTCTCTTCCTCTCCTCCACATGAGCCACGTTGCAGAAGCTCTCTAGAAGCTTCTCGAAGCTTCCAAGGGGGCTTCCTAAGCCCCCCTTCATACCCTTTCCTCCCCCCTCTCAAAATTCCCTCCTAAGGGCTCTTTAAGCCCCTTTCTCCCCCCTCTCAAAATTCCTTCCTAAGGGCTCTTTAAGCCCCTCCCCCCCCAAAAAAAAAAGCCCTATTTCCAAAAGGGTCTTCTACACCCTTTCCCCCCCTTTCCTCTGGGTCTTGAAAAGGCCTTCCAAAGTGGTTTAATAAATCTGCCTCCCTGGGTTTTAAAACCCTTCTCATGGGTTTTTCCCACCCCCACAATCCAAAGCCCCTTAATCCTTTCTTGTGGCCCTTTCCCAAAAGCCCCTATCATCGTTCTTATACCCCCTGTCCTCTGGGATTTTTCTACCTATTTCCGTGCGAATTTCACCTAATTCCCTTCCCCTGAGGTTTCCCACAAGTCCTCAAAGCCGCCTTGTGGATTTTTTCTCCCCTAGCCGGTTTTAAGGTCTTCAAAAGCCAACTCACAAAGGGAGTTCGCATATGAAGGAGACGGACAAGATCATAACTCTGCGTCCAAGGCAAAAAGGCTGAATTTGTAATGGCTCCTAAGAAAGCACAAGGTGCAGCCACAGGAGGATCGTCATCCACGTGGACATCTCACCACAAGTCTAGGTTTTTCTTCCTAATTTTTATTGTCGTTATAATTCAATCGTGCGTGGATTATTTTTGGAGATAGGATGCATTTTTCTTCTTAAATACTTTGGTTTATTTAAAAGAATTAGCTCACAACGGAAGAGTTCGGTCATTAGAATTTTGCAGTAAAACGAACAAAATAAAGGGAGCAGAAATGCATTTCTAGCAAGTAGTTTTTATGCATTGCAATGAATTGAAATTAGATTAATGTCCATTCATACAAAACGAAATTATGATAGTGCACTTTGATTAGGCATGGGAGTATAAATTGCATTCCGCATTTTTAAGACATATCTTCTTTGCAATGAGTCATTATGGAAAGTGCTAATAATCTGTAGGAAATTGCAAGGCATGAAATGGTTCTTGAGTTGCATAACTCTAGTCAATTGGTATAAATATCGTTTCAACTACGTAATTGTTAGAAAAGGCTGCATGGTTCAAAGGGAAATAAAAACCCTAAAGTTTAGAAGCATGAATGCATGTTATAAAGAGATCAAATAGAATTATGCTATAACTTATCATATGTTTTGATTTTAATCCGAAAATTTAGGATTGAAATTCAACTTATACACAAGAAATGAATCATGTGGTTATGGAAATGATAGCATAATTATCTTCGAGAGTAGACAAGTTAAATTGGTTTAAACCTAAACACCTAAAAACCACGAAGGGACTCGTTTAGAAAGAGTTAATTCAATGCAACATAGGCCAAAGAGCTAACTAGGGTTAGCACGTTGGAGACATTACCTAGTCGCTCGTTTTACCAAAGCTGAAACTTCGATACCCTAAAGACTTGCCCACATTGACGTAATGTAGGGACATTGGAACATACTTGTGAGAAGTGAACTAGGGTTTTCCTAAGGATCTCTCGCTAAGAAGATGAAACTCGGAACCCTAGGACCGACAATGTCGGCCTAATACAATCAGGGATGGATTGCTATATCTAATCATGATACCGTGATTAGAAGCCACCGTTGATGGATAGAATAGTCCCATAGTTTAATGCGACACTTGTGCAACAAGTTGCAGAGTCACATGATCTTGTGATTGGATCACAAGGGAATGGCCAATTCCTCAGAATGAGGTTGACAGATTCTTACGCAAGTTATCTTGCAAGAGGATGAATAATCGTCCTAAGATAGTATTTTCCTTGGGTAAAGATAACTGCTTGGAAGCAAAAAACCAATGGATAAATTGAAATAACATATGAACTTAAGGTATTGATCAAGTCGGGTTAATAGGGTACGGCCCTAACCCGAGATATAGGGTATCTTGCCAAGTTGCAATTGATCCCGGATCGAGTGGTAGATGCATTTGGAAAGAAGGATTCACTCCTTAGCAGTTGGCCAAAAATAACGACCAATGGAATTGTTTGTGCTTGTAACAATTTTAAGAGCACTGTTTTGCTTTGTTTGCTCAAAGACTTAAAGGATAAATGGATGTCTAATGCTTCAGGTTGAAGGCCTGAAGGGAGAGGCAGCTTCAGTTACCCCCGACTACCTGCCTGACCCTAACCAAGGGGGTTGTTAACCGCACCGGGAAGGTGGACCAAACCCGCTACGAGAGGTCTTTCCGTTGAGTGCTACTTGGAGCAGGAGGACGCTTCGGTGCCAGGGAGGATCTGGCCTAAATTCGTCGCCTTTCGAGCCCTGCACAATAGGCTAATGTGACTTGGGATTGGATCTCAAGGCCCACATACTAGTCTACAGGCAGAATCTTGGATTAGTGATCCCTGTGGATTGCTGGATAGCCTTCGGGAAGATTATGGATAAGCCTACAGGCTGGACTTTATGTAATTCAAAGATAAATATGATAACTTGTTGAAAAGGAACTTGTTTGACATTGCCTTTCTATATCAAGTGTCATTATTACGTGAAGGAACCAGGAAGCTGATTGTTACATGTACAAATAAATGTGTTAGATAATTAAATAACTAAAATAACCTGAGGAAAGTGCGGTGGATGTGGCCATAGGTCTGTCCTACGAATGGGTGGTCCCGGTTGGCCGGGAAATTTTCTCAATCAAGATGGACAGCAGGAAGATCGTTCAAAGAACACAAACAAAAAGAGCGTTGACCTAGAGTTATAACTCATCTCGATTTACTTTTTATCAATTTCTGTTTGTGCATGAGAATTGATAAGAAGTTAAGTGGTTAGATTACTTGATTGATAAGCTGAAAGGGAGATGAAATATAAATCATAACGATTATCGTATAATAATGTTAAGAAACCTTTATCTAGGCACAACCCCAGGTACAAGTTCCCAGCTCGCCTCCTACATCAAGTACTACTGTAATCCAGGAGAAGTTTCTTCTCAAGCAAATTAAGCCGCCCGAATTTGACGGGAGAGGCAGGTCCGTCCAAGCAGATGCTGAAATTTGGATTGAATCCATGGAAGATTACTTTGAAGTAGCTAGTACTACACCCGCTAACCAGGCTACGCTTGCCAAGCTGAAGCTCACCGGCGAAGCCAGGCTTTGGTGGAAGCAATGGTGCAGAGATCAAGGGATCACGGAAGGATCCGTTACCTGGGAGAAGCTGAAGAAAGCCGTGCAGAGAAGATACTTACCACTTGCATATCGCACGCAGAAAATGAACGAGTTCTACAAGCCGTGCAGAGAAGATACTTACCACCTGCATATTGCACGCAGAAAATGAACGAGTTCTACAAGCTAAAATAGCTGGGACTCACTCTTGACGCATACTACTCTAAATTCGTCTCACTTCTAAAGTATGCGCCACATATGGACATGACACAACAGGTATCAAAATTTTGTGCTAGTTTAAACCCACCAGTGAATGCCCGTCTTCAATTGATGCGCCCATAAGATCTTCAGGACACACTCATTCAAGCTGCCCCTATAATTGAGGAGGTGCAGGCTAGACCAAAAGGTAACAAAACTTGGTCTTATAATGACCCAAACAGAGGAGCATTCAGACCTCAAATGAAGAGAGTTCAAGGTCAGATCAGGGACAAAGAAAGAAAGCAAGGACTAATAACGTCAACAACTTTGTCCCTACTCAAAGCAATGGCCGAAACCTCTGTTGTTTCCACTGCAACGAGCCTGGTCATTTCAAGAGGCAATGTCCCAAGCTTGGAGGAGGACATCACCAAGCACCTTTCCAAGGAACGGGTTGTGGTCAGGGAGCCACTACTCAAGGCAGAGGAAGAACCGCCTGCATTGCCAATAGGCAAATATGCGAAGAAGAAGAAGACCAGACCATGGAAGCAGAGTTTGAAAGGGCGACAATCCATGCCACTCTTCACAAGAAAGGGCCGAATCGCCAGTTCTCGGTGATTCAGACACCATCAGACTAACAAGGTATAGGTTTCAAGGCCTTGATTGATTGTGGCAATACACATTCCCTTATCTCACCAGCTTGTGCAAAAATATTAGGAATAGCCACAGTAGAAGCACCTATCTTGCTTGTGGAATTGGAAAATGGTCGTGAGGTTACTTGTACTAGGCAAACTGCTAAGGTAAAATTCTTTCTGGGAGGAAAGATGACTTCGGTCAAATTCAGAGTCATAAATTTAGGTATCCATGAGTGTCTACTCGGAATGGATTGGCTTAAACCTAATGACGCCCACATTCATTGTGGAAAGGGCCAAATTTCCTTTCGAAACTCTGAAGGGGATTTGGTCACAACTCAAGGTGAGGCTGGAGTGCCAAAAATTCAATTGGCCAAAGCATTTTGGATTATAAAGGGAGTCAGAAAAGGACTACCTGTCTACTTAATTAAGCTCAATAAGTTAGATCAGAAGCAAGAGTCTAGTGAAGGACCTTCTTGGCTAAAGGAATATGCATATGTATTTCCTGAAGAGTTGACAGAACTCCCACCTCAAAGAGAAGTGGATCATGAGATCAAGCTAGTACCAAGAGCTGCGCCAATTGCAAAGAGACCTTATAGAATGTCCATACCAGAAGCAATTGAGCTGAAGGAACAACTCAAGCAACTGCTAGATCTATCCATCCTAGCAGTTCACCATGGGGAGCTCGCGTACTGTTCCAGAAAAAGAAAGATGGAATGCTTTGACTATGTATTGATTACCGAGGGTTGAATCAATCAACTGTCAAGAACAAGTACCCTATTCCTAGAATAGATGAGCTTCTTGATCGTCTTCAGGGTGCGAAGATCATCTCCAAGATTGATCTCAGGTCTTCAACACAAGATATGGGCACTTTGAGTTCCTTTCAAATAAGGATCAAGGATCAAGGAAGAAGATATCCCAAAGAGGCCTTCAACACAAGATATGGGTACTTTGAGTTCCTAGTTATGTCATTCCAGCTTACGAATGCGCCTGACACCTTCAACAGGTTAATGCAGGATATTTTTAGGCCATATCTTGATGATTTCGTGCTCGTCTTCTTCGATGACACTCTAGTCTATTCTAAACAGGAAGATCATCATGAACCCCAACTTTGGATTGTCCTTGAGACAATGAGGGCACATAAGCTGTATGCTAAGATGAAGAAGTGTGCATTCTTCAAATGTCAGATTGAATATCTAAGATTCATCGTATTAGTAGAAGGAATATCAATGGACCCAGCCAAGGTCAGAGATGTGCTAGAATGGCCAATACTAACAACTGTCAAAGAAATATGCAGCTTTCTTGGATTGATAGGATGGTATAGGGTCTTCATAAAAAACTATGCTTTGATTGCAGCACCTCTGACAGACTTACTGAAGAAGTAAACATCCATTGCATGATCAACTCCCGAACAAACCATCTTTGATAGACTGAAGCAAAGTTTGGTATCAGCACCTATCCTACAACTTCCAGACCTCAATAAGGAGTTTGAGGTAGTAACTGATACTAGCACACTTGCCTTCGGATGTGTGCTCATGCAAGAAAGTCATCCTGTAGCATACTCTTCAAGGAAGCTGAAGAGTCATGAGAAGAATTATGCTACCCATGATCTAGAATTGTTAGCTGTCATCCATGCTCTAAAACTTTGGAGACACTACCTGTTAGGAAACAAGTTTACTCTAGTATATGATCATAAGAGTCTCAAGTGGATCTTTACCCAGAATGAGCTCAACATGAGGCAACGTCGGTGGATTGAAGTGCTGGAAGAGTATGACTTTGAAATCAAGTACTGACCAGGAAAAGAGAATGTAGTTGCCGATGCACTCAGCCGCAAGGCATTCCTTAATTCTCTAATCTTGCAAAATCCATCAACAGCTAGATCTCTAGATACAAAGGTATCTATGCCAAACAATCCGATGCTTGAGTTAGCTAGAGAGGAAGCATGCCATGATCCAGCCTATCAAAAGATGCTAAGGGAGATGTCTATCAAGGATCAGGAACAAAAGCTACAGGCTAAGTATCATGAATTCTCTATCAATAATGGACTTGTCTACTATAGAACGAGGATGTGTATACCGGCAAGTCAGTCACTTAAGTAGAAGATATTGTGGGAAGCTCATGATTCCCCTTTCTCAAGACATCCTAGCGATGCCAAGACTCTCAATGCAATTAGGAAGAGCTACCATTGGGAGAGGCTTAAAGGTGACATTCTCGAATATGTCACCGAGTGTTTGTCTTGTCAACGTATCAAAGCCGAACATGTCAAAATGCCAAGGAAGTTGCAACCGCTTGACATTCCCAAAATGAAATGGGAATTCATAAGTATGGATTTTGTTGTTGGCCTACACCAAGTTCAGGGGGGATACAACTCCAGTTGTGGTTGACATGCTTATTAAGGTTGCATACCTTATTCTAGTAAAGACAAACTGTAAATCCTCAGACACTGCAAGATTGTTTATCAAGGAGATAGTCAAGCTACATGGGCTACCACGAAGAATCGTTAGTGATCGTGATTCTCTCTTCACATCACACTTCTGGAGAGCTATCTTTGAAGCCATTGGGACCCAACTCTATTTTAGCACAGCTTACCATTCCCAAATGGATGGCCAAACAGAGCGAGTCAATCAAGTCATCGAGCATATGCTTAGGGCATACTGCGTTCGTGAACCAAAAAGGTGGATTCAATACTTACCTTTGGTTGAATTTTCCTACAATGCTTCTTACCAACAAAGCATTCAGATGACCCCTTTCCAAGCATTGTATGGTCATGACTGTCGAAGTCCCCTAAACTTCTCAAATCCAACTTTAAGGGTTGAAGCTTCAAGGCAGATGTTGGAAGAGATGGATGACCAAATAAAGTCAATAAGATAGGACATCCAAGCCGCCAAGGATAGACATAAGGCATACGCGGACTTGAAGCATCAAGATAGAATCTTGGAGGAAGGAGATATGGTCTTCATTCACGTATGTCCAAAGAAGAGTTCTCTATCCTTGGGAGATTGCAAAAAGCTAAGTCCAAGGTATTGTGGACCATACAAGATCCTTATGTGCCTAGGACCTAATGCTTATAGACCGCAACTCCCTGAGAACCTAAAGGTTCATAACGTATTCCATATCAGCCTGTTGAAGAAGTACGTATCTAATCCTAACCATGTACTTGATGACCAACAAGTTGTTATGCCTAGTCAAGGAGTCCTTGAACTAAAGGCCTGACAGGATCTTAGATGTTAGGGAGAGACAACTGAGATCGAGAACCTTGAGAGAATGCCTCATCTAGTGGAAAGATTATCCCAAGGAGGATGCCATTTGGATAGATGAAAGCACTCTCAACCACCAATATCCCCAGTTTATCTCGAGATGAGGACATCTAGATTCCTCCAAGGGGGAGAGAATGTAACATTTCTGAATCTAAAACATGTATTGTTCATATGAATCTCCTCTTGGAGCCTAAAAAGGTTAGGATAATAGATTTTTTTTAAAAATATTTCCCTTATCCCCCCAGCCGACTGTCGTGCTAGAGGGGAGGGGAATAGCAGGTATGATCAAGCTCCTTGATGGAGCTTGCAGGGGGGAAGATCCCATGCGAAATGACACGCGGGGGAGGGAGGATTCCCTCCCCTCACCTATTTAATTTGTGAGACAGAGCTACAGAGGGGAGTGAGGCTAAGGTGGTAAATGGAAGGGTGGAGGCTGCCGTAGAACAAGAGGAAGACGCCGTCAACTCCGCCGTGAGTGGAGAGGAGGGTGGAGTCGCTGCCACACTGCCATGAGAGGGAGAGGACGAATCAAGACTACTGCGCAGTCGTGAAGGAGGGAGAGATTGACGGATGCCGCCGTGGAGATTCTGCGCTGCTGCCGCCACCATAGGGAAACGCGCCAGTTGCCACCCAGAAACCATTTTTTTTCTCTTCCTCTCCTGCACGTTGTGGTCGTGTTAAGGGTTGAAGGTCTACGACTGGGGCTTAGTGCAGAAGAGGAGTATGGGATTCAAAGTTCAGGAAAGGGAAAACGATTGGGGTTTAATAAGATCCGAGTTTTAGAAATGATTTAGATGTGGAAGAAGAATTCAAGCTTTTTCTCTATGTATTTAGCATACATGAATGGAAAAAATAACTCTATCTTGATTACATCAAATGCCTTTGGATACATACTCCATAACATAAAGGATATAGTCAGATTCTTAATCCAAATATGAATATCAAATGCAAGCTCTAATGGCTTTTATTTCAAGTACATAGATGGATTTCAACTCTAGGGAACAAGTATTATGTTGATAGACTTCAAATACATTCAAGATTTGGGCCAATGGTACATGAAATGCATTGAAGAAGCATAATCTTTACTTCAGCCCTGTTTTAAAACAGAAAATTCCAGCCCATAGTCAAGCTAAAAAAGAGTGCATAAACTCATGAATAAGCTCCTCTAATCATTAATGAGTAAAGTCCCGATGAAAAGAGGTCATTTTCTTCTATTAAAACCACATAAATCTCTTGTGTTGCTCATAATAATGGACAAGAATAGTGGGCTGCGCTGTTTATTACTGGTTATTTCAGCCCATAACAGCCCATACACCTTCAACATCCTCACCCTTTGCTTGACCCAAAGTCACTCAAGTACTTGGGGGCTTCATTGGACCATGAATAAGGTAGACAAAATGAGAGAAGACGTGCATAAGAGCAGACTGAATACTTTTCTCTCAGATTTTCCCCTTTTATAGACTGTCATACCATGCATTTTTGGTAGACCAAATAGACACATAAGTGGAGCTCTCACCGTGTTTGCATCTTCATCTTCAGGTCCTGTTAATCTCCAGTTTGCATGCTCGAAAGCATGCACCATGGCTCTAGCTCTCTCCAATTGCAGTCAGGCTGTGCAGCCCGCATTTTGCATCGAAAAATGCGGGCTACTTCCTGCTCAGGCCCAAGTCACTTTTTGACCTACTTAGGTTACTTGTTGGTCACATTAGTCCATTACTTCAGGTCCCCCGTGAACCTAGTGGACTTTTGGCATTTTTCTTGAGTTCTAACCATATTTTGCACTTGAATCAATGTGATTTATCCTGCAAACGGTCAATTACTTCTAGCTGACCAAGTTGTAGGTTCCCATAGACTTATTTTTCATCAATATACATGGTACAATTGAAAATTATATGCTAAATACAAAAGAACTTATGTAACTAAGTTGGTTATTGGGTAACAATGATTGAATTTTGTATGCATATTTCTCATATAACTCCCAGTGAAGTTCTTCTGTGTTCATAAGAATCCCATGATTTATATTATGAACAATAAACTCTTTGACATTCACCCCCTCCTAACCTGCACATTCTCCGGCATGTGCCATTTCATAAGATTACAGGTTAAGGAGGGTCTTCTTCTAATATATCTTCATCTTCATCCTCTAAGTCTTTTTCTTCCTGCTTGTCTTCAAGCAGAGGGCTCATAGCTAAGTCATCAAGCTCATAAGTTGAAGATTCTCTTCGTTTGAAGAGCTTGATTCTTTTCCTAGCTATTGGTATTTTTATCATGGTCCCATCCATTTCAGCTAAAGAGTAAGTAGCATTATTATATACTACTTTTACAACATATGGTCCATTGCTTGGCTAACTTTCTATGAGCACTATATTGATTGTCCAGGCTGCTATCATAGACAAGTACCCAATCATTCTCTTGAATAGCTCTTGGACGGAGTTGATGATGCTTGTCAAATCTCTTCTTATTATTTAATCTTGCTGTTTTCAGCCTCTCAATGGCTGTTTTGACATCATCTGGCCTTCTTTCAAGTTGCCTTATGCGTAGTGTCAACAACTCTTCTCTATTCATGCCTTCATCCATGGTAAAATACTCTATGTGACAATGGACTCTTCAATAGGCATAATAGGTGGCTGTCCATATATTAGTTCAGCCGGCATATAACATGTTACTGCACTATGGGTAGTTCTATTAGCCCATAATGTGAATGATAGCATTGTAGGCTATTCCCTCATCTTTCCTTTGCAAGATTTTACTAAAGCTTTAAGAATTGGTTGATGATCTCTTTCGCTCTTACCATTGACTTTAGGGTTGTAGGCTGATGTAAGAGATAGCTTGATTCCCCATTGAGCAAATAAATGGCGAGCCTCATCAACATCCAATTCTCCTCTATCAGCAGTTACTTTGGTAACATAGCCATACCTGCAAAATACTTCTTCAAGTAAAAATCTACAAACAGCTTAAGTAGACTTTGTTGTCAAGGCTTTTCCTTCCACTTGATTTGTGAGATATTCTCTAGCAAGTACTAGATATCTCATGTTCTAAAATCCTATAGGCATGGTTACTAAATCAATAACCTATCTATAATGAATGGATAAATGATAGGTAGGCTGAAGCCCATCTCTATGCTTAACCATAGAGTACATTTGACAAACATGACAAGACTCAACAAAATTCTCAATGTCTTTATACATGTTTTGCCACCAAAATTTCTCTTTTATTTTGGCAAAAGTGCCCTCTCTAGAACCGTTATGAGAGGGAGGAGTAACAATCGTCTCTAGAATCAATTGTGATTTCCAATCATTCACATCATCGGAGCAGCCCCTAGAACCACTCCCTCCATCTAGGGCTAGTCTAGATCATCAGGCCCATCTACTGAAAATCAAAGCATCATAGCGTGACAAAGTGGACCTCACAAAATGGCCTAATGATGTCCGTGATAGCTCCTAGTCTGCCACATCTCTAAATTGGACCATATTATCTAGATACATATTTGTGAATATATCGTGCAACTCCTCATCAGTCATCCCTCAACTCATCCTTCTCTATGGGTATCGTCAGAGCTAACCTACACACAAAAAGAAAATGATGTTAGCATAACTAGTATAAAGATTTAGGTAAAGCACGATAATATAAATTTGAAAAAAATGCTAGTACTAATTAAAATTCCTATACTAAAGTACCCTTAAAAGTGAATTATCAACAAATTGAGTAAGCAGATGCAAATACGACTCACCTTATGGCCCCATGTCAATCTCATGGCAGAACTCCTCATATACTGGAAGGTCTATAAATAGGTCACATAGGAAGAGGAGTCTACGTCATTCTAAAAAAATTCTTGATCTCCTATCTCTTCATCTATGTTACTTGTGTGTGTCTCCCATGCACGATCCAAGCCCTCTTAGCTCTCCATCCTCCATAATATCAACCCCTCCATTTACATACTCTCCTCATCTATGCTGGAAACATTACTTTCATTATACACTCATGCACTTCGAGGAGTTGACCGCACAACATACCACTATCAAGGTTGTTGGGAATTTGGATAGACGATTACCTATTTAATATCACATATAAGAGTGAATCAATATTTTTTTAAATTTTTCTCATGGAAAAATAAAAAAAAAGGTCATGCACCTATTCACAATGACCTGGCAGTAGGACAAACGTGTCGCGCAGATCCATCCATCTTTTCTCGGAATTTATTTCTAGAAATCTAGATGGACCTCGCCAAACGATTGCCCTATCTCCTTTCAGTACTACTTTAAACCATTGTATATCGAATATGATCATGGAGAAGCTATGGTAATCCACTAAGATAACACTTTGCAAGTTTTCATAATACTCCATCTCATCTATCACGGCATTCGGATCCGTAGCTCGTCATTGACTCTCTTGCTCAAACTTTACCATGATACCACCATCCGTCATGGAGCACATTTTTTAATAGGATCAACAGGGTGTTACGCAAGCAGTGATCGAGAGCAAGCCTCACTCACAACCCGATAACGAGACGTTAAGAAGTGCCGGTTGGGAAAATTGACTTTTTCCCCGATACACAACACAACACAAAAAATTTAAAATTTTTGACAACCACCACATGAACCACACATGAAAGCAAACACCACACAATGCCTCTTGTAGCTCAAACAACTAAAACCCTAATTCAGGTAGAGCATCACTCAAACATAAATTTCAAAAACACCAACTCTTTGCACAAAAATTAAAAAAAACTTTGAAGACAAATCCAACATCATGGAAACTTCATATCTTGATAACCTTGGGCCATGACATGGCACTTTGGCATCCAAATTCTCCAACTTCACAAGTTAGCATGTCAAGAGCATACTCTTGCATGCGACCCTCCTCTCTCCTCTCTCACAAGATATAATTGTAATTGAGGGGAAGGCCCTTTGCTCTTCTCTTCCTCATCCTTATATAGTTTTCACAAGTTCTCTCACATACATTAGGACTTTTGTTTTTAGCTTTTGGCTTTTTCTTTTCTATTACTTTTCACTATTTTTGTTTTTTATGCCCTATGCCTGTCTGTAACTTTTTTGGATCATAACTTTGTCATATGAACTTTTAATATAGTCATTCTAATACTCAAAATGATTTAAATGCATCTGGTTGACAAGCCAGTGCTGATAAATTTGCAAAAATCCATTAAAAATGTATAAAAATATTAATTTTTGTAAATCGTATCATTTTTCTCCGTCTTTTATCTTGGACAACTTATTCCCTTCCTTGGCCTATTTCTCTATTAATTACACACACTTTCAACACACATGTCCTCTTTTTCCTCAAAAAATACTCACTAACGATGTAAAACTTATGACCTTTTCCTTTGATCCTTGAGTCTTCAAAATAACCATCTCTAGATATGAACCTGTTTTTTATGCAGTGTGCTCTAGCAAGAATATGCTATGAAAGAAAACTCCGTGTCCTATCATTCATGATTTGAAAAATAATGCAATGTTGGATCGTGGTATGCAACCAATCAATCAGTGCTATATATAAAAATAATGTATGCATTGAAAAAAATGTGCCTAGCCTATCTACATGTGATCGTGTGTTATGCATAATGTAAACAAAGTTCGTTGATTATTTAAATCCTTAAGCTCACCCCTCAACTCTCAGCAAGAAAATATGTCATACTCTGCTCCACCCATCCAAAATCTCACAATCTCTCTAGAAATGTTGGTCCTCAAGATGTTGACCAGATAAGAACAACCCATCTCACAATTGGTGGCATCCTTCGAGACCCTCTAACTCACCCAACCACCTTACACACTCAACGAGAGGTTTCTAATTTTGTGATGAACATCCAAAATATCGTGCGTGCAAAAAATGTGCATGCTCAATGATAGGTTCTCTCTCAAGTGCACGTGCAATTAAGATTTACTGCATATAGTTGTAGTGAGCCTCATGTCATATAAGTGCTAAAAGATGGTGCAAAATGTGCATAAACCCAACCCTTGGCATGGTAGTATTTGATAAGAACAAGAGACGACCCCTGAGTGCTGTGCAACAATAAGTGCAACGTGAAGTGCTATTGAACCCATAGTCCTTGTGAGGTGCAAGAGTCTCAACAAGAAATCAAACCTTGTTCCACAATGTTCAGTAGCTACTAGCAAACTCGAGCTCCAACATGTCCAAAAAAATACCAATATTGACCAAGGCTATTAATTTTTACACTCAACAAACCAAACAAAATGACAGAAACAAATCCTACGCTAAATAGACACAAGAAATCCAATTACAAAATGAGAAAACAAACCGTCACCACGCAAATAGTTAAGCTAGCAGAAATCAAACCTAACTATAGTTTGACTAGGGATTTTCAATTTACAGAAAAACGCTTGACAATAGAAATGTCACATGCACGACCATGTCACACATGTACTACACACCGAAAGAGTTAGATTAGTTTTTGTGCATGAAATCTAGATACAACAGCAAATAAAGGATGTGGTTATCTTGGAACTACATCCCTTCAAGAATTTCCACTCCTCTGTATAGACTTATACCCCTTCGTAAGAAGGTGCTATCAAAGCTCCATGTAAGACCACACAGACATTAACCCCGATATCTCCTCCATGCCTTTAGGATATTGAATCAATTAATGGTGTGTATAGCATCAAAATTTTGATCGCACTTCTTCTCGATCTTTTCTGGACTGCTTGTACCTAGTGAGCCACTTCTCCATGGATACATGATACAACATATAAAAATGATTCACTTTCTCCTCCATGGCAATATCCATCCTTTTTTCTACTCCTTTTTCAACTACCATATCTCCAACTATTCTATCATCATCATTCAAAAACCATCACATATTTTTGTCTCAATCCACTATCATCGGTATCTACTCTAAAATATCCACTAGTATCCCTAACACTAGCCAACCTTTAGCCATGCTACCATTTGGCCAAGGTCATTGTCGAACAAAGCCCTTCAAGATTTTCATAAAGTGCTCCAAAAAGAATATCCATCGCATATGGACTGGTCCCGTGATCTCCATTTCACCTAGAGATGCACTATGAGTTAATTTTGTATCATTAGTATACTTGTGGGCATGTGATTCTCAAAGAGACAGGCTGGCTTCACCACTCCCTACCTTGCGAATTCAATAGAGGATGTCTTGATGTCCTTCTATGACATCCATTGCACTCAATTTTGACAACTTGTAAGTTGCCTTGCACATTTCTAGAGTGAGGCACCCCATGATCAAGATTAGTAATATAAACTCTCACAAATGGAAAACTATTACAAACATCGAGTCAATAGCAAAATATTAAGGGTACTTGCAACCAACATCAAGATAAACTGATATATCTTATGCCATTCATGGGATTTTAACCCTGATAGCTGGTCACTTTTAGAGCAAGAAAACTCAAGGTAATGCATCATACCTATGGAGGTGTGCATAGACTTGATAATTTGTTTTACAATGCGCTCTTTCTTTAGTGGAGATGACCAAAGGAGCGTGAGGTAGTTGCAAATAACCATGGGTGCTCGACTATGGCCAGAGTGCCTCCATCATGTCTATCTCCTTCAAATCCATTCGTGTCATATAGTGTATCGCTTTCCTATGATGTGTTACCATAATAATTTGTCCACATTTTTGAAAATATGCATGGGTATCCAACAAATGGTTGATCTATAAGTGGATTGAATACAAAAACTCATAGAAAAGTGAGAATTGTCACACTCCATTTGGATGTGACTCCTTGTGGATCATTTTCAACTCACACTAGCTTTGAAATCATTCGTACTATAGATCATCTAAGAGAACCTTCCCTTAGTTCTTCATGATCCTCTAGTAACAAACCCAAGGGGTTCACTATAGATGTTATATAGTATCACGTGAGTGTAAGGGAGGGGGTTTTTGGAAGGGGACACTTAAGCGTATACATTAGAGGTAGACCCCTCTTAATTTCCTATATTGAACTTAAATTTAAGGAGGGGATAGAGGGAAAAGAGAAGGGGGGGGATGCATTTGATCACCTCTCTCCATAGATTGGTTTCTCTATGGCATACAAGAGACCTTGACAAGTAAGGTTAGAACCCTAAACCCTCACATAGTAGGGTTATTGAATTAATCATAGTGTGGGAGGGGGGGAGTTGACACTCTCCCATGGTTTTGGTAGAGAGATTCAACTCCCCTTCTTCCAAAGAGAGCTTAGTGTCCGCTTGGCGTAGTCACTTTAACTATAAAGGGGTTCGATTCTCCTAATCTCTCTCCTCATGTGGAAAGGGGGCACGAGCACTCAAAAACATTGCGACATATACTTCGATGGTATCCAAGTGCCACTACATAAATCACTTTGTGATATGAATATTTTGATACTTTTAATTGCTTAGGTAAATTCCAAATTTTAAAAAGAAAGTTAGTATATGTTCTAGGAAGACTTACATTTAAGAAAGGGGATACATAAAAAGTCATACATGTATATATCTTATAATCTTAAATAGGGGGATATATTAGTATTACAAGCTTCATAAATAGGGGTTTTTTTAGAAGTCCTTGCACGCAGGTGACATGTCTTCTTTACTATAAGTGAGACCCCTGTGGTAACAAAGCGGCATGTCCTTGATATACCATCTTCTTCATGGTCCATGTCCTTTTGGGAGGCCAACACAATCAACACGCATGATAATCTGAGATAACTAGACCTATTGCAACACCCCTATCTAGTCAACACAAACTTGAACAAGCTATATTAGATATCACAAACTTGAATACAAACTTGAACGACCCCACTTACATGAGTACTCCTTGAATCCTAGAAAGTCATGCATGACCCACATAAGAATGGCTCATATATTAGTAGACCTTTGACCATCACGCTTTCTCATCTTCCATAGCAACCCCCTCCCCCCACAGAATTTTGAGCTCATCAACTAATGGACAAAGTTAGGCATCCATGCTCTTGACTTTCTAGTCCCCCAAGGAACAAGTAAGATAAGGATCATGTATCCTTTCTTCGTAGAACCTATGGCGGGATGTTGTGGTTAAGAAGAACTATAGGCCACACACTGTAAGAAGTTGAGTAGAGACCATATAGATTCTTTCCATCCATAGCAAGACTAAGCAAATGAAGATTCCTTGGCTCTCATGCAAAGCTTGGAAAGGTGGAGTCAATGTGGCTCTATGCACGTGAATCTATTGATATTCATTAGACTCCATCTGTGGATCTATTCTATGCATGCCACATTGTCAAGTTTGCCATTCTCGACATATGAAACATGGGACATTGTTACACGAGTGGTGATAGAGAGCAAGCCTCACTCACAAACCGATAACGAGACATTAAGGAGTGCCGGTTTGTTGGAAGAGAGGGGGAGAGACAGAGTCGAGAAGAAGATGAACCTTAGCTCATTGTTGTTCTTCTTCCATTATTATTCCATCATACTAACTGAAAGAGACTCACACATAGGGATAAAGTGGAGTGCAAGATGAGCCTTAGCTCATTGTTGTTCTTCTTTCATTATTCTTCTGAAAGAGACTTACACACATATATATGACTAACCAAGACTAACAATGGTTAAGTCACTGACTACACTGACTTATTGAATGTCACACATATGCATAGCTATATCCAGCTAATGTCAGTCACACACATAAAGATAGACTGGTTGAAGAGTAACGGGAGCTTGATATTCTAACACTTCCCCTTAAGCTCAAACCATCTGATAAATTCCAAGTAGCTTTTTGAAGTATATGAAATTTTCTTTACCAACAGACTTAGTAAATATGTGCGCTACTGGTCTTGAGTCTTCACATGAATCAAGTCAACCTACCCTGTAAGAACCATTTCTCTGATGAAATGGTAGTGAACCTCAATATGTTTGGACCTAGCATGGTAGACAGGATTGCTAGCCAACATAACACTATTGAGGTTATCACAATGCAATCTCACTTTGCTTTCTAGATATATTTCCAAGTCTTTTAGTTGTTTCATAAACCAAACTACTTCATAAACTGCTAAGACAGCTCCTTTGTACTTAGCTTCTGTACTAGACAATGCAACAGTAGGCTGTTTCTTACTCTGCCACTGATCATACTGCTATCCAATCCAAATGCATAACCACTAGTTAACCTCCTATCATAGGCACAACTAGCCCAATTAGCATCACTAAACCTTGTTAAGTCAAGGGATCTTCCATATACATAAAACAATCCATAATATATAGTACCCTTTATATATCTCATGATCCTCCTAACTACGTCTAAATGTGGTTTGCAAGGCTTCTGCATAACATAAGTTAGGATAGGTAATAGTCAAGTATAACAACTTATCACATTCTCTATGTCATTTCCAACATCAATCTACAACTTGACGTTCTAATCAAGAGGTGTCTCCATAGGCTTGCATTCAGCCATACCATACTTCTATAACATGTCATGAGCATACTACTTCTAAAGCAGTCATATACCTTGAGGTGTAGAGACTACCTCAATCCCAAGAAAATACTTTAGTTCACCAAGGTCTTTGACTTTGAATTCAGCCTATAAACATGATTTAATTTCAGTAATGCCTTCTTCATTATCTCTAGTAATGATAAGATCATCTACATAAACCACTAGAAACACATATCCATGATCTGTCTTCTTCGTGAACAGACTGAGATCTACATCACCCAATCTAAATCCACATTGCTGTAAATAACTGCTAATCTGAGCATTCCATGCTCTAAGTGCCTGTTTCAGTCCATGGACAAGACTTTTATAGCTTACATACATGTGTAGGAAAGTTTGGGTGAACATAGCCTTCACGCTGCTCCATATATACTTCCTCAACCAAATCATCGTTCAAAAAATCATTCTTGATATCCATTTGCCATAATTTCTAGCCTTTGCATGATGCCAAAGCAATGATAGTTATGACTATTGCCATTTAAGCCACTGGACTAAAAGTCTCCTCATAGTCAAGGCCATATTGCTATGCATACCCTTTTGCAACCAACGTGGCCTTATAATGTTCTAATCAACCATATGACTTGCACTTAACCTTATACACCAATTTGTAGCCAATGGGACTTTGCCTTGAGGCAGCTCAATCAATTCCCATGTCTCATTTTTAGCCAGGGCTACATACTCCTCATCCATGGTAGCACACCAGTTATCATCTGTAACTGCATCATCAAACTTTGTAGTTCTTTGTAACCTATCACACTAGCCATATATGCATAATGGTAGGCTGAATAACTAGTGTATGTAAACTTGTCAACTAGTTTTTTGACTCTCTCAGATCTTTGTAACTGTAGCTCACTCTCAACTTGTCTCTCATGTGGCGGTACATAACGAATCTGGCTTGCTCTAGGCGTCATAATAGATGGAATGCCCAATCTAAACTATAGCTGTTAGATAACTCATAACCTGCTGTAAGTGGACCTGTCACATCCTCAAGCATATTTTCTTTTCCCTTATCCAATCTCCCCCTCATTGACATATATGTGTCAGTGGATGCAGGACTACGACTTTGCAAGCGTCTTGACCAAGGACTTACTGTAGGTGACCCATCACATGTAGGGCCACTCAAAGATGTACTCACTATAGGTGTATTTTCAGCATTACTAGTGCTGGCTGGTCCATCAATAGCCACTGCAACAGGATTACCATACCATGATGCCAGTTCATAAAAAACAACATCTTTGCTAATTTATGTCTCATGTGTAGATGGTACATAACACTTGTAAGCTTTTTGGTCTTATGCATAACCAAGGAACACACTCTTGACAACTTTAGGATCCAATTTTTGCCTCTTTTCATCAGGAACATGCACATATGCAATGCTGCTAAATACCTTCAAGTGTGAAATGTCAAGCTTATGACCATACAACCTTTCATATGAAGTTACATCATGAATCCCTTGTTGAGATATCGAGCTCCACTCGTGATATGCCAGGGTGACCGTTGTACATTTATGTCACCGACTTGTCAGTTGCAGATGCGGTTGGTACACCGCCCATGAATTGTTGAGATATCGAGCTCCACTCGTGATACGCCAGGGTGACCGTTGTGCATTTATGTCACCGACGTGTCAGTTGCAGACGCGGTTGGTACACCGCCCATGAATAATAGCTACATGATAGCTATCCTTATCTACTCTAGTTCGTGGCTCAGTTAGTATGCCACCTTAGTTAGTTGAGTTTGGTTTGAGACCCATATATAGGGTTCTTCTATTTCTTTGTATTTGAGTTCTTTTGGCTTACACAACTAAGAAGAGGAAAACTGTTTTTCAGCCTCCACCTTTGTGTGTCTTCCCCCATTGTGCAAGCAAGAAAGCTTCAAGCGAGACTCCTTCCTTCTCTCCCACAATCTTGACATGGTATCAGAGCCTTGTTCGTGGTAAGGAGCTCAAGAAAGCAAGCCAAGCTCGCGGTATTCTGGTAAGAGGAGCAGTGTTGCTTTCATTTTCTGTTTTGGGAGCAGATCTCTGCAGGTAGCACAGCCGGAAAGTGCAGGAGTGCATTGTCTCAGGTTGAGACGCCCTTCGCGGTGAAGCAAGAGGGCAGTATATGCTGCGGGAGTGGGCTTTAGCCCTTGGCGACCTTGTTTTTTTGATTTGAGGCCATTTCGGGGCCTGTTTTGCAGACGGAAGTTTTCTGCACGCACTCAGGAAAAGGCTCAGTTTTATGCTGTGCAGCCACTGTTCTACAGGTCGGTGAAAAGTTACTGTAGAAATTGCTTCCTATGCTTGTGCGCAGAGACATTGGGAGTTTCATAATCATCCTTGGTTCCTGTTTATGCAAAATCGTCACTAGGAAGTGACTGTGTGGTCAAATACCACTTTCGCCAGTTTTGCAGATTTGCCCTTGTGAGGGTGAAGCTGTGTTTTTTGCAGTGACAGAATTTCTTGCAGTATTCTGTAATGGCGTCTGATTCTCTTTCACAGATTGTCACTGAAAATCTTGACAAGAACAACTTCCAGGCATGGAAGTTTTGAATGACGAATTTCCTTATGGGAAAAGGATATTGGGAATTTGTTGCAGGAAATGAAGAAGAACCAGTTCTTCCTGATGTTCCCAATCAACAGCAAATGCAGGCATTCAAAGCATGGCATGAGAGAGCCAGGAAAGTTATGTACTGGCTGTCTATCAGCATTTCAGACTCTATGATTGTGCATATTCAGGATGCAAGTACGCCAAAGGAGGCATGGGATACTCTGTCAAAGATGTATAGCACAAATACGCAAGCCAGGAAAATGCAGCTCAAGCAAGAGTTGCACAATGTGCAAAGAGAAAATATGAGCATCAATGACTACCACATGAAGGTGAAGAAGATTGCAGATGCACTTGCTTCCATTGGGTCGCCAGTGGAAGATGATGATTTAGTTTCTGTGACCTTGAATGGTCTAGGAAAGGATTATGCACAGTTTCGGACATCCATTTCAGTTCGTGAAAGATTTCCTGATTTTGAGGAGTTGATTGCTCTTCTAATTTCTGAGGAACAGAGAAATGGTGGTGCATCTTCTTCAGGAGGAACTTCAAAAGAAGCTGTCTTCTACTCAAATGCTGGAAGAGGTAGAGGCAGAGGTAGAGGAGGCCGATTTGGAGGCCGTGGTAGAAATCAGAATATGCAGCAAACTCAAGAAAACCAGTCCTATGGAGGAGGACGTGGTAACTCTAGAGGCAGGGGGAGCCAAAGAGGTCGTGGTGGATGGCAAAGAGGCCAAAATGCAAACAGTAATGTTGAATGCTACTACTGTGGTAAAATGGGTCATATGGCTAAAGACTGCTATAAAAAGCAGAATGACATCATGAATGGAAAACTGCAACAAGGGAATTATGCATCTTCTAGCAGACAGGGTGATGACAGAAATGAGCATTTGTTCATGCTCCAGCACATGAACAATTCTGTGACAAGTGCAGAAGAAAGCAATGATGTATGGTATGTTGACTCAGGTGCATCAAACCACATGACAGGTCATGCAGAATGGATGGAGGATGCAAGGAAAATGGAAAAACCAGGATTTGTGGAGACTGGTGATGATACTGCACATCCTATTGTGCAGATTGGAAAAATTCCATTGTCTATGCAAGATGGGAAAAAGAAATACCTGTCCGATGTATTTCATGTCCCGAATATCACCAAGAATCTGGTTTCTGTTGGTCAAATGGTTGAACAGGGCTTGCAAGTCAGATTTAATCCTCATGGATGCTTTGTTGAGGATATGAAAAATAAAGGTCGCTTGATAGCAAAAGGAAAGAAGAAGGGCAGAATGTTTACATTGGATGCAGACATGTCTGAATTGAGTGCAGCAATGTTTGCACATGGGACCGGTGTAGTTGCAGATATTGATATCTGGCATAAACGCATTGGTCATGTTAATGTACAGCGACTTAAATCAATGCAGGCCCAAAATATTGTTGCAGGATTGTCAAAATTCAAGGTTGCAGAAATGCATAAGGTATGTGAAGCCTGTCAGTTTGGAAAACAGGCAAGGAAACCATTTCCTAGACATGTTCAAGAGAGTGAGAAGCCATTGGAATTAATCCACTCTGATGTGTGGACAACTAAAGCTGCATCTCTTGGAGGCTGTCATTATTTTGTCAGTTTTATTGATGACTATAGCAGAAAAGTTTGGGTGTATTTTATGAAAAAGAAAAGTGAAGTTTTTGGGCATTTCAAAACTCTTAAAGCTATGGTTGAAAAAGAAACAGGTCTGCAGATAAAATGCCTAAGGTCAGATGGAGGGGGAGAGTACCTCTCAAATGAGTTTGCAAGGTTCCTGCAGGAGCATGGCATAAAGCAGCAATATTCATGCAGTCATACCCCACAGCAAAATGGAATTGCAGAAAGGAAAAACAGACATATTGGAGAGGTGTCTCGTGCCATGCTCAATGAAAAAGACCTGCCAGATTTTTATTGGGCTGAAGCAGTTGCTACAGCAGTCTACATAATGAACAGGACTCCCACTGCAGCAATACATGGAATGACTCCAGAGGAGAGGTATACTGGTAGGAAACCAGATATTTCTCATTTGAAAATTTTTGGTTGCATTGCCTATGTACATGTGCCAGATGAGTTGAGATCCAAGTTGGATCCAAAAGCTGAGAAGTGCATCTTTATTGGTTACTCTCTGCAGCAAAAAGGGTATAGATGCTATCACCCTTCTACTCGTAAGTTTACAGTGAGCAGAGATGTTGTTTTTGATGAGATGAGTAGCTGGTATAAACCAGTAAATGTGATTGATGATGTAGATGCACAAAATGGTAATGCTGCACAGAATTCACAGCAGCAGTCACAAAATATTAGTGGACCTGGAGCGTCCTCTAGCAGTGGTTCACATTCTTCGCCATGGACAGGCAGATTGAGATCAGGAGATTCTTCTCAAAGCAATGCAGATAGTGGTATGCAGGTATCACGAAAAGGAAAAGAGAAGGTTGATCAGCCCATGTTTGATGTGAATGCAGGTCACTCTTATGTGGATGGTGAATCCAGTGGCTCGGAACAGAGCATTGATGATGAGTTGGGTATTCCTTCTATTGTTACACCTGGAGTAAGGAAGACCAGGGATGTTTTGAGAGCACCTGGGAGTGAACCTACTTTGCGCAGGTCAACCAGAGTTAGGTATCCTGTGGATAGGCTGAAATATGATGGATTTACAGCCATTCACTATGCATATATGGTCAAAGTGATACAAGAACCAAAACCCACTTCTTTTGAGCAAGCCATGGGAAAAGAAAAATGGGAGAAAGCCATGGATGAAGAAATGGATGCCTTGGAAGCAAATGCTACATGGGAATTGGTACCTTTGCCTAAAGGTAAAAATGCAATTGGCTGTAAGTGGGTTTATAAGGTGAAGCACAATGCAGATGGTTCTGTGAACAGATACAAGGCAAGATTAGTAGTCAAGGGGTATGCACAAACATATGGCATTGACTATGAAGAAACATTCAGTCCAGTTGCAAGGATGGCAACTGTAAGAGCAGTTATTGCTATGGCTGCATCAAAGGGATGGTCTTTACATCAGATGGATGTAAAGAATGCCTTCTTGCATGGTGATTTGCAAGAAGAGGTCTATATGGAGCAGCCACCAGGATATGTGCATGCTGTTCATCCTGAGTTTGTTTGCAGGTTGAAGAAAGCCTTGTATGGCTTGAAGCAAGCACCTAGAGCATGGTCTGACAAGATAGGGCAGTATCTTGTCACTATTGGCTTTCAGATTTCCAAGGCAGATTTCTCACTTTATGTGAGAAAAACAGAGAAAGGTATTATGCTACTTGTCATTTATGTTGATGATTTGATTATGACAGGTGACAGTGATGAAGATATCCTTCATGTGAAAATGCTATTGAAGCAGAAGTTTGAGATGAAGGATTTGGGAGAGCTGCGTTATTTCTTGGGCATTGAGGTGATTAGATCACCAAGTGGGATACAACTCTTGCAGAGGCAGTATGGATTGGACATGCTGTCCAAATATGGGATGACAGGCTGTAAGCCTATTTCAGTTCCTTTGGAGCAGAATGTGAAGCTGAGCGCAGATGCAGGTGAGCTTCTGGAAGACCCTACTATGTACAGACGCATAGTAGGAAGCTTGATTTATATGACTATTACCAGGCCAGATTTGAGCTATGCTGTTGGATTGGTAAGTCAGTTTATGCAGGCTCCAAGGAAACCACATTTGGATGCGGCTAGACGCATACTCAGGTATGTGAAGTCCACATTGCAGTATGGACTATTTTATGAGACTGGGGTTCAGATACAATTGCATGGATACACTGATGCTGATTGGGCTGGTAGTATTTCTGATAGACGATCTACCAGTGGATATGTATTCTCTTTTGGGAGTGCTGCAGTCACTTGGAGCAGCAAGAAACAGCCTACAGTTGCCTTGTCGAGCACAGAGGCTGAGTATAGGGGTGCAGCAATGGCTGCATGTGAGGTAGCTTGGTTACATAAGCTACTTTATGATATGCATCAGTCTACAGATGGGCCAGTTGTCATTTATTGTGACAACATGAGTAGTATATACTTGGCAAATAACCCAGTCTATCATGCTAGAACAAAGCACATTGAGGTGCATTATCACTATGTGCGAGAGAGGGTTTTACTAGGTCTTATTGATCTAGTTTATGTCAGCACAGAGGATCAGGTAGCTGACATATTCATGAAGGCATTGGGCGCAGAGAAGCTGCGCAAGTTCAGAGACCTGCTTGGTGTGCAGGAATTGGGATTGAGCTCGAGGGGAAGTGTTGAGATATCGAGCTCCACTCGTGATACGCCAGGGTGACCATTGTGCATTTATGTCACCGACGTGTCAGTTGCAGACGCGGTTGGTACACCGCCCATGAATAATAGCTACATGATAGCTATCCTTATCTACTCTAGTTCGTGGCTCAGTTAGTATGCCACCTTAGTTAGTTGAGTTTGGTTTGAGACCCATATATAGGGTTCTTCTATTTCTTTGTATTTGAGTTCTTTTGGCTTACACAACTAAGAAGAGGAAAACTGTTTTTCAGCCTCCACCTTTGTGTGTCTTCCCCCATTTGCAAGCAAGAAAGCTTCAAGCGAGACTCCTTCCTTCTCTCCCACAATCTTGACATGAATAATAGCTAGACGACAGCTATCCTTATCTACTCTAGTTCGTGGCTCAGTTAGTATGCCACCTTAGTTAGTTGAGTTTGGTTTGAGACCCATATATAGGGTTCTTCTATTTCTTTGTACGAGAGTTCTTTTTGGCTTACACAACTAAGAAGAGAAAAACTGTTTTCAGCCTCCACCCTTGTGTGTATTCCCCCATTGTGCAAGCAAGAAAGCTACAAGTGAGACTCCTTCCTTCTCTCCCACAATCTTGACATGGTATCAGAGTCTTGTTCGTGGTAAGGAGCTCAAGAAAGCAAGCCAAGCTCGCGGTGTTCTGGTTGAGACGCCCTTCGCGGTGAAGCAAGAGGGCAGTATATGCTGCGGGTGAGGGCTTTAGCCCTCGGCGACCCTGTTTTTTTTATTTGAGGCCATTTCGGGGCCTGTTTTGGAGGCGGAAGTTTTCTGCACGCACTCAGGAAAAGGCCCAGTTTTATGCTGTGCGACCACTGTTCTACAGGTCGGTGAAAAGTTGCTGTAGAAATTGCATCGTATGCTTGTGTGCAGAGACATTGGGAGTTACAGAATCATCCTTGTTGCCTGTTGATGCAAAATCGTCACTAAGAAGTGACTGTGTGGTCAAATACCACTTTCGCCAGTTTTGCAGATTTGCCCTTGTGAGGCTGAAGCTGTGTTCTTTGCAGTGACAGACCTTTTTGCAGTATTCTGTAATGGCGTCTGATTCTCTCTCACAGATTGTCACTGAAAAGCTTGACAAGAACAACTTCCAAGCATGGAAGTTTAGAATGACGAATTTCCTTATGGGAAAAGGATATTGGGAGTTTGTTGCAGGAAATGAAGAAGAACCAGTTCTTCCTGATGTTCCCAATCAACAGCAAATACAGGCATTCAAAGCATGGCATGAGAGAGCCAGGAAAGTTATGTACTGGCTGTCTATCAGCATTTCAGACTCTATGATTGTGCATATTCAGGATGCAAGTACGCCAAAGGAGGCATGGGATACTCTGTCAAAGATGTATAGCACAAATACGCAAGCCAAGAAAATGCAACTCAAGCAAGAGTTGCACAATGTGCAAAGAGAAAATATGAGCATCAATGACTACCACATGAAGGTGAAGAAGATTGCAGATGCACTTGTTTCCATTGGGTCGCCAGTGGAAGATGATGATTTAGTTTCTGTGACCTTGAATGGTCTAGGGAAGGATTATGCGCAGTTTCAGACATCCATTTCCGTCCGTGAAAGATATCCTGATTTCGAGGAGTTGATTGCTCTTCTAATTTCTGAGGAGCAGAGAAATGGTGGTGCATCTTCTTCAGGAGGAACTTCAAAAGAAGCTGTCTTCTACTCAAATGCTGGAAGAGGTAGAGGCAGAGGTAGAGGAGGCCGATCTGGAGGCCGTGGTAGAAATCAGAATATGCAGCAAACTCAAGAAAACCAGTCCTATGGAGGAGGACGTGGTAACTCTAGAGGCAGGGGGAGCCAAAGAGGTCGTGGTGGATGGCAAAGAGGCCAAAATGCAAACAGTAATGTTGAATGCTATTACTGTGGTAAAATGGGTCATATGGCTAAAGACTGCTATAAAAAGCAGAATGACATCATGAATGGAAAACTGCAACAAGGGAATTATGCATCTTCTAGTAGACAGGGTGATGACAGAAATGAGCATTTGTTCATGGTGCAGCACATGAACAATTCTGTGACAAGTGCAGAAGAAAGTAATGATGTATGGTATGTTGACTCAGGTGCATCAAACCACATGACAGGTCATGCAGAATGGATGGAGGATGCAAGGAAAATGGAAAAACCAGGATTTGTGGAGACTGGTGATGATACTGCACATCCTATTGTGCAGATTGGAAAAATTCCATTGTCTATGCAGGATGGGAAAAAGAAATACCTGTCCGATGTATTTCATGTCCCGAATATCACCAAGAATCTGGTTTCTGTTGGTCAAATGGTTGAACAGGGCTTGCAAGTCAGATTTAATCCTCATGGATGCTTTGTTGAGGATATGAAAAATAAAGGTCGCTTGATAGCAAAAGGAAAGAAGAAGGGCAGAATGTTTACATTGGATGCAAACATGTCTGAATTGAGTGCAGCAATGTTTGCACATGGGACCAGTGTAGTTGCAGATATTGATATCTGGCATAAATGCATTGGTCATGTTAATGTACAGCGACTTAAATCAATGCATGCCCAAAATATTGTTGCAGGATTGCCCAAATTCAAGGTTGCAGAAATGCATAAGGTATGTGAAGCCTGTCAATTTGGAAAACAGGCAAGGAAACCATTTCCTAGACATGTTCAAGAGAGTGAGAAGCCATTGGAATTAATCCACTCTGATGTGTGGACTACTAAAGCTGCATCTCTTGGAGGCTGTCATTATTTTATCACTTTTATTGATGACTATAGCAGAAAAGTTTGGGTGTATTTTATGAAAAAGAAAAGTGAAGTTTTTGGGCATTTCAAAACTCTTAAAGCTATGGTTGAAAAAGAAACAGGCCTGCAGATAAAATGCCTAAGGTCAGATGGAGGGGGAGAGTACCTCTCAAATGAGTTTGCAAGGTTCCTGCAGGAGCATGGCATAAAGCAACAATATTCATGCAGTCATACCCCACAACAAAATGGAATTGCAGAAATGAAAAACAGGCATATTGGAGAGGTATCTCGTGCCATGCTCAATGAAAAAGACTTGCCAGATTTTTATTGGGCTGAAGCAGTTGCTACAGCAGTCTACATAATGAACAGGACTCCCACTGCATCAATACATGGAATGACTCTAGAGGAGAGGTATACTGGTAGGAAACCAGATATTTCTCATTTGAAAATTTTTGGTTGCATTGCCTATGTACATGTGCCAGATGAGTTGAGATCCAAGTTGGATCCAAAAGCTGAGAAGTGCATCTTTATTGGTTACTCTCTGCAGCAAAAAGGGTATAGATGCTATAACCCTTCTACTCGTAAGTTTAGAGTGAGCAGAGATGTTGTTTTTGATGAGATGAGTAGCTGGTATAAACCAGTAAATGTGATTGATGATGTAGATGCACAAAATGGTAATGCTGCACAGAATTCACAGCAGCAGTCACAAAATATTAGTGGACCTGGAGCGTCCTCTAGCAGTGGTTCACATTCTTCACCATGGACAGGTAGATTGAGATCAGGAGAATCTTCTCAAAGCAATGCAGATAGTGGTATGCAAGTATCACGAAAAGGAAAAGAGAAGGTTGATCAGCCCATGTTTGATGTGAATGCAGGTCACTCTTATGTGGATGGTGAATCCAGTGGCTCGGAACAGAGCATTGATGATGAGTTGGGTATTCCTTCTATTGTTACACCTGGAGTAAGGAAGACCAGGGATGTTTTGAGAGCACCTGGGAGTGAACCTACTTTGCGCAGGTCAACCAGAGTTAGGTATCCTGTGGATAGGCTGAAATATGATGGATTTACAGCCATTCACTATGCATATATGGTCAAAGTGATACAAGAACCAAAACCCACTTCTTTTGAGCAAGCCATGGGAAAAGAAAAATGGGAGAAAGCCATGGATGAAGAAATGGATGCCTTGGAAGCAAATGCTACATGGGAATTGGTACCTTTGCCTAAAGGTAAGAATGCAATTGGCTGTAAGTGGGTTTATAAGGTGAAGCACAATGCAGATGGTTCTGTGAACAGATATAAGGCAAGATTAGTAGTCAAGGGGTATGCGCAAACATATGGCATTGACTATGAAGAAACATTCAGTCCGGTTGCAAGGATGGCAACGGTTAGAGCAGTCATTGCTATGGCTGCATCAAAGGGATGGTCTTTACATCAGATGGATGTAAAGAATGCCTTCTTGCATGGTGATTTGCAAGAAGAGGTCTATATGGAGCAGCCACTAGGATATGTGCATGCTGTTCATCCTGAGTTTGTTTGCAGGTTGAAGAAAGCCTTGTATGGCTTGAAGCAAGCACCTAGAGCATGGTCTGACAAGATAGGACAGTATCTTGTCACTATTGGCTTTCAGATTTCCAAGGCAGATTTCTCACTTTATGTGAGAAAAACAGAGAAAGATATTATGCTACTTGCCATTTATGTTGATGATTTGATTATGACAGGTGACAGTGATGAAGATATTCTTCATGTGAAAATGCTATTGAAGCAAAAGTTTGAGATGAAGGATTTGGGAGAGCTCCGTTATTTCTTGGGCATTGAGGTGATTAGATCACCAAGTGGGATACAGCTCTTGCAGAGGCAGTATGGATTGAACATGCTGTCCAAATATGGGATGACAGGCTGTAAGCCTATTTCAGTTCCTTTGGAGCAGAATGTGAAGCTGAGCGTAGATGCAGGTGAGCTTCTGGAAGACCCTACTATGTACAGACGCATAGTAGGAAGCTTGATTTATATGACTATTACCAGGCGAGATTTGAGCTATGCTGTTGGATTGGTAAGTCAGTTTATGCAGGCTCCAAGGAAACCACATTTGGATGCGGCTAGACGCATACTCAGGTATGTGAAGTCCACATTGCAGTATGGACTATTTTATGAGACTGGGGTTCAGATACAGCTGCATGGATACACTGATGCTGATTGGGCTGGTAGTATTTCTGATAGAAGATCTACCAGTGGATATGTGTTCTCTTTTGGGAGTGCTGCAGTCACTTGGAGCAGCAAGAAACAGCCTACAGTTGCCTTGTCCAGTACAGAGGCTGAGTATAGGGGTGCAGCAATGGCTGCATGTGAGGTAGCTTGGTTGCATAAGCTACTTTATGATATGCATCAGCCTACAGATGGGCCAGTTGTCATTTATTGTGACAACATGAGTAGTATACACTTGGCAAATAACCCAGTCTATCATGCTAGAACAAAGCACATTGAGGTGCATTATCACTATGTGCGGGAGAGGGTTTTACTAGGTCTTATTGATCTAGTTTATGTCAGCACAGAGGATCAGGTAGCTGACATATTTACGAAGGCATTGGGCGCAGAGAAGCTGCGCAAGTTCAGAGACCTGCTTAGTGTGCAGGAATTGGGATTGAGCTCGAGGGGGAGTGTTGAGATATCGAGCTCCACTCGTGATATGCCAAGGTGACCGTTGTACATTTATGTCACCGACTTGTCAGTTGCAGATGCGGTTGGTACACCGCCCATGAATAATAGCTAGACGACAGCTATCCTTATCTACTCTAGTTCGTGGCTCAGTTAGTATGCCACCTTAGTTAGTTGAGTTTGGTTTGAGACCCATATATAGGGTTCTTCTATTTCTTTGTACGAGAGTTCTTTTTGGCTTACACAACTAAGAAGAGAAAAACTGTTTTCAGCCTCCACCCTTGTGTGTATTCCCCCATTGTGCAAGCAAGAAAGCTACAAGTGAGACTCCTTCCTTCTCTCCCACAATCTTGACATCCCTGCTATAGGGGTTCTATTGACCACATAGACAATAGTCACTACTGCTTCATCCCAATAACCATTTGGCAAAATCTTCTCATTTAGCATAGTTCTTTCCGATTCCATCAGTACCCTAATTTTTCCTTTCTGGTACACCATTTTGCTACGTGTATAGTTGCAAGTTAACTGTCTTCTGATCCCATGTTTAGCAAGATACTTGACAAAGTAATTAGAGACATATTCTCCACCTCCATTTGATATAAGACACAAAATTTTATAGGTCACCTCATTTTTAGCATGCTTCTTGAAGTCCTTGAATGCATCAAACACATCAGCCTTAGGTTTCAGTATGTAAAGCCAAGTATACTTGCTGAAATCATCAATGAAGGATACATATTAATGAGCACCACCAAATGAAGCATTATGAGAGGGACCCCATACATCTGAATGTACCAATTGCAAGGGTCATGAGCTATTCTGTACATGTCTCATAAATGGAAACCATGCTTGCTTTCCAAACAGACATGTATCACATATATGTCCAAAGTCATGATACTTGAACTTAGGCAGTCCAAGCACAATCTCCTTCTGCTGCATAGATTTTAGATTTTGTACATTTACATGGGCAATCCGCTTATGCCATATCTCAACATCCTATATAGCACCATCATCATGTGCAAACATGGCTGCTTTCAATTTTGGAATTGACACATCAAGAGTAAACATTTTGCCATCTCTTCGACCTCTAGCAATCAATTTGCAGCCATTACTATATTCTTTTGTAGCCATTATCATATTCTTCAACAAAGCATCCATCTATATTAAATCTCACCTACAAATTCTGTTTTGCCATCTTTTCAACTAACAAAATATTATTGGTCATCATAGGTACATGTAGTACATCATGTAGTCTCTTTTTCTTGCCATCAGGCATCAACAACAGAACAATTCATGTGTGTTGAATGTCATGTTGGGTGTCATCCCTAGTACACACATAACCATGTGAACCTGCAACCATCTCATCAAACCATTCTCCATGAGGTGCCATATGATTTGAAGCCCCTGAATCAATGTACCATCTCTCATCTCTGTTCTGCCTAGATGCATTCTTCGACACATGCTGCATGGCAAATAATCTGTCAACCTGCTCATCATGAGCACTGCTAGAAGATGCATAGTGTCCATGCTATTTTCCCTTTGCCTTCATATCTCCCTGCTTCTTGTAAGAATCCTTTGCAATGTGTCCATATCTGCTGCAATAATGACAGTCCTTATCTCTGTTTGACTGATCATTTGACTGCCATGAACCAAATCCACCACCTCTACCATGGGGTGATCTCCCCTGCCTCTAAAGCCACTAGATCCATGCTAGCTCTATGTATTTGTTCCATGCCAAGCATTCTCTTGATGCTTTCCATAAGCATTTTGAGTGTCTCCTTGACCTCAAAAAGAGCCACGGCCTCTACCGCCTCTACCATGTTGGTTAGAGTAAAGAACAATGTCTCTGCTTTGAGACATACTAGAACTTGTATTCAGTCCAAGCTTAACTTCCTCATACAACAGCAAAGCAATCAACTGATCCGAATCAAGGGATTCAGCTCTCAAAAAAATAGACGTATCAAATGCTTTATACTCTTTGCCAAGTCGATTCAATGTCAGTGCAATCATATCATCCTCAAACATTGAAGATCCAATGATAGCAAGCTGATCTACTATGTTCTTGATCTCTGTGGTGTAGGCTTGAATGTTTTTGCCATTCCTAGACATGTTATTGAACTCTTTCTTTAGCTAAATCTTTCTTGCATGTGTTACATTTTCATAATTCTTCATGAGTATATCCCATGCATCCTTTGGGAAACTGCATCCAGTAATCTGTATAACCATAGCATTTGATATACATAAGGAAAACCAATGTAACACCTTGAATGCTCTCTCAATCCATAGCTTATGAGCCCTTTTCAGATTATTTGTCGGATTCCTTTCATGCATTTCAGGTTCAGCCTCATCACATGTACATAAGTCCCAATAACCTCTGCCAACCAAAAAATTCTTCATACAAAACTTCCATAAAGCAAAATTTTTGTTGTCCAACTTTTCTCCCACAATTTGAGTGATATTGTTAGTGCCTTGAGCATTTTCCATAGTTGTAGCTTAGGTATTAAGTGATGTATACAACCTGTAAGTATTTGACTCCTTTTCCTATACTTCAAGACCAGTTTCCTACTATTTAGGACAGTTTCTTGCAATTCAGGACAGTTTTGGTGACAACCTGCTTGCTGTAAAGTGTATTCCAACAATGAAAAAACACAGTCACCTGAGCATAAACCAAGCTCAAATCAGTTCAAAACATTCTATGGTAGTGGCAAAACATCCCATCAACAAACTATATCCATACAAATATTAATGTTTGTACTCTATGCAAGTAGTAGTACCGAATACAGCCAACCCACTGCTATAACTAGCAGTATTTTCTCTATTAAAACAATAGTATTCAAACCTTAAAATAGCCTCAAAACATCTCATTCAGTTGCCACTCTATGTAGGAGTTGATACATGTCCAACCGATCAGAATATATTGCATATATGCCAAATGAAGATGATAGGTATTCTTCCTGCAGACAATAACTAGTCAATACCCTAGTATAACTAGCAACAACTCAGTCCCAACTTTGGATTTTCAACACTCACAATATCCCAAAAAACATCTACCACTCAAGTGGTATGATCCAAGCATTTGTCACTTGCAAATAGGCATCACTGATATTGTAGGTATATTGTTTCCATTTTTAGGATAACAACTAGTTCACTATTTCTAGCCTGCAAATAAGCTCCAAAACTGAGCATTCAACACTCCAATATCATGCTCAAATTCATGATAATAAGAGTATATACATTGTTAGGATGAAATCCACCAGTGCCCTGGAATCACTTGTTGTTTACTACAGTAAAAAACCAGTTTGCACAGGTCTATGTTGAATATCTCAAAATCTGCGAGGAATTTGAAAAAACTTCTTCTGCAAAGTTATAGACCACATTCAAACGGTTAGGATTAGTAGGTCCTTTATCCAAAAACCATTTATGTAGCAAGATATAGCTTCTGCAAAAAAACGGGCTGCAGATATAGTCTCCTTTGATAATGCTTTCTTTAGATCTGATGTCTTGATGTCAAATGGCCACTAGCAAGCCTTCAGGCTACAGACACTCAAGCTTTGATACCATGTTGGAAGAGAGGGGGAGAGAGAGTGGAGCGAAAGATGAGCCTCAGCTCATTGTTGTTGTTCTTCCATTATTCTTCCATCATACTAACTCAAAGAGACTTACACACATAGATATGACTAACCAAGACTAACTGTGGTTAAGTCACTGACTATACTGACTTATTGAATGTCATACACGTGTACAACTATATCCAGCTAATGTTGGTCAAACACATAAAGATAGACTGAGTGAAGAGTAACGGGAGCTTCATATTCTAACATGGTTGGGGTAATTGACTTTATCAGATGCACAACACAACACAAAAATTTAAATGTTTCAAGAATCAAAACACACGAAACCAAACAACACAATATGCCTCTTGTAGCTCAAACAAACTATAAATCCAAATCTGGGTAGAGCATCACTCTAACACCCAACAAAAATTCTGAAAACACAAACAATTCGAAGGCAAAACCAAATAAATAGTATTTTCGTATCTTGAAACCTTTGGCCCACACTCAGCTCCTTTACATCCAAATTCTCTGACTTCACAAGTTAGCACGTCAAGAGTTTGCACTCCTACATGCGACCTTCTTCTCACCTTTCTTACAAGATACAATTGGAATTGAGGGGGAAGACCCCTTGCTCTCTCTTCATCATCCTTATATAGTTTTAAGAAGTTCTCACATTTACATTAGGCTTTTTGCTTTCCGCTTTTGGATTTTGCTTTTCTACTGCTTTAAACTATTTTTATTTTTTCTGCCCTATGCCTATTTACAACTTGTTTGGATCATAACTTCAACATATGAACTCCGAATATAGTCATTCGAGTACTCATAAACAATCAGAACACATCTAATCGACTTATTCCCTTCCTTGTCCTTCTGTTCTTGTATTTGCACACACTTTCACCACAGATATCTGCTTTTTCTTCAAGAAATACTCACTGATGATATAAAACTTACGACCTTTTCCTTTGATCCTTGAGTCTTCAAAATAAACATTCTTTGGGTATAAATGTGCTTTTTATGCAGTGTGTCTTAGCAAGAATATGGTTTTTTGAAATGAACTCCCTGCCCAATCATTCATGATTTGAGAAAATATGCAATGTTGGATCATGATATGCAACCAATCAATCCATGCTCACATGAAAAATTATGAATGCATTGAAGAGCATGCCTAGCCTATCTAAACGTGCTTGTGCATCATGCATAATGCAAACAAAGTTCCTTGATTATTGAAATCCTTAACCTCACATGTCAACTCTCAGCAAAAGATATGTCATACTCTACTCCACCCAAATTCTAACAATCACTCAAGAAAATGATGGTCCTCAAGATGTTGACCGAATAAGAAAAACCCTTCTCACAATCGGCGACGTCCTTCATGACCCTCTAACTCTCCCAACCACCTAACACACTCAACCAGAGGCTCCTATCTTTGTGATGAATATCCTAAATATTGTGTGTTCCAAGAAATGTGTGTTCTCAAACACATGTACTCTCTCAAGTGTGCGTGCAACTAAGATTTACTGCATATAGCTGCATTGGACCTCATGTCGTGCCAATACTCAACGATAGTGTAAAACATGCATAAAATCAATCTGTGGCATGGAAGTATTTGGTAAGAACAGGAGAGGGCCCCCGCGTGCAATGCATCAAACAAGTGCAACATGAAGTGCTCGTGAACCCATAGTCCATGTGATGTGCAAGAGTCTCAGTAAGAATACAAACCTTGTTCCATAATGTTTGATCGCTACTATAATTTGCAACCCTTTGCTATAGCCAATGCAATCATAGTTTTGATGGTTGCCATCTTGGCAATAAGGCTGAAAGTTTCTTCATAATCTAATATCTAAACCATATTGCTGAGAATATCCTTTAGTGACCAACTTGGCCTTATATCTCTCTATGCTACCATTAGACTTGCATTTTACTTTATATACCCATTTATAGCCTATATCCTTCTTGCCTTCAGGTAATGTAACAAGATTTGAGGTCCAATTTTCAGTCAATGCAATCATTTCTTCATCCATAGCTTTGTACTAGTTCTTCTCCAAGATTTCTTTAGAAAATGTTACAAGATCTTTGTACTCCATGACCTTAATCATCTATCCATAATTCTTCACAGAATATCCATTGTATGTGAGTTAATCAACTGGGTATCTCACTCTCTACAAGCATCTCAACTATGCTACATTGCTTGATTCCCCTCTTTCATGAGGTGGAACATACATGATGTGCTTAACACTTGGAGTATACAAAGATGGAATTCCAAGTTCTCTATCAAGGCTATCAATGGAATGATAACCAAAAGCTATTATACCATGTGTCATCATACCAAAAATATCGTCAGAAACTGTTTCTTTTCCTTAGCTTTCTACCTCATTTCTCCCCATCACTAACATAATGTTGTTAGTGGATGGTGATGTAGAGCATCTCAATCTGCTAGTCCATGGAGATACACTAGAAGCACTAAACTAAAATATCATTAGAACAATCTTCTAAAGGCATATCGATAGGCACAGGAGTAGATGATGCATACCAAGAAGCCATTTCATCAAATATGACATCTCGACTGAATGTTGTCTCTCTAGTAGATGGATTATAACATTTATATGCCTTCCTCTCTTGTGCATAACCAATTCACACACACTTGTGTGCTTTGGGATCTAATTTATTTCTCTTCTCATTAGGGATATGAACATAGGAAATGCAGCCAAAAACTTTAATGTGACTAATGTCTAGCTTATACCCATAGAGTTTCTCGTATGGAGTTATGTCATGTATACTTGTAGTGGGAGTTCCATTTAACATATACATGGCTATCATAATAGTCTCATCATAATAGTACATTGGCATATTCTTTTCATTCAACATTGCATGAGCAGTCTCCATAAGCACCATGTTCTTCTTCAGTCACTCCATTCTGCTACGGAGTGTAACTGCATGTAAGCTGCATGTGAATGCAATTTTTGGCTAAATATCTATCAAACTCATTAAAGACATATTCCCCACCACTATTGGATCTCAAACATGAGATAAAGCATTCAAAATTCTTCTCAACTTTTCTCTTGAAATATTTAAAGAGACAACAAACACTTCATCCTTATTTTTTAGGATATACATCCAACTATACTTGGTGAAATCATCTATGAAAAATATGCAATACTTGGATGCACCAAGGGATGCATTATGGGCTAGTCCCCATATATCAGAATGTATCAAGTGTAATGGCCTCAAGCTATTTCGCACATGCTTTGCAAATGGAAAGTGATTTTTTTTTCCAAATTGGCATGCATTACAGACATGACCAATCTCACTATATGCAAACTTTAGCAAACCTGTCATGAGTTGCTTTCTTTGCATAGTTTGGAACCACTAAATATTTATATGTCTAATACTTTTGTGCCATATTTTCAGATCTCTAATTGTGCCTTGACCATGTGCAAACATAGCTGATTTCAGTTGAGGTAATGTAACATCCAATGTGAACATTCTACCATGTCTGTTGCCTTGAGCAAAGGGTTTGAAGCCATTACAAAACTCTTCTATAAAGAACCATCCTTATTAAACCAAACCCACAAGTTTTTCTCTATGATTTGTCCGACTCACAAAAAGAAATTTGTAATAGAGGACACATGCAATACATCATGTAGACTTTTCTTCTACCCATCATGAATGACCAAGGGTATTGTTGAGTATCATCTCCTTTGCACATATATCCATTCTTTTGAGGAATCATTTTTGTAAACCAATCACCATGAGGTGTCATGTGATTTGAAGCTCTAGAATCAATATACCAAACATTGTTTTTTTTAAATCTCCTTAGTTGCATGGATCTGAACATACATCATTGCAAACAATTTGGCAATGGAAGCACCCTCTATATGACTCAATGATGCATAGTGTCCATGTTGTTTGTCTATGTGATTAGCATTCTTCTTTTGGCATTCTTTGGCAATGTGGCCATACTTGACATAATAGTCAAAATCCTTATCTTTGTTTGGATTACCCTCAATATGTTGTGACTACCAAGATCCTTTGCCCCTAGGGCTCACGTAAATTACTATATGTATATTTTGTACATCATGTGCATTTAAGACCTATTTATAAATATCCTTATCTATGAATTTTTATTGAATAAAGCATAACCCTTTTCTATTCAATCTATAACTAACACATTTATATTACACCCTTCTGTATGTAAATATATATATATATATATATTCATGAGTAACTTACCCGATCCCTAGGGTTGGATCTCCCCCTCACTCTAAAATGTCCACCACCTCTTGATTATCGCCATGTTGGGTATTTAAACCACTTTGAGATGCATTTTACTATGTTTCTCTTCCATAAGCAAACCCTCTTCCATGGCTGCCATAGTCTCATTGATTAGAATAGAACACTGCATTTTAGCTTTTAGAGCTACCTAATCCAATAGCTAACTCCAATTTGACTTATTCATGTATAAGCAATGATACAAGCTCATTGAAATCTGGCATCTGAGCTCACACTAATGTAGAGGTATCAAAAGATTTGTACTCAAGTCCCACACCATTTAGGATAACATCCACTAAATTCTCATAATCAACTTTAGCTCCAATTAGAGCTAGTTGATCTACAATGGTCTTGATTTTAGTCACATAATCATGTATGCATCCACCTTTCTTGTCCATAGTATTGAAATTTTGCTTTAGTTGGATTTTGTGAGCACCAATGGTTGTGCCATAATATCACATCAAAGTATTCCAAGCATCCTCTGGTGATTTGCAGTTCATTATTGGCATGACCATTGCATCAAAGATGCACAAACAAAACCAATGTAATACTCTTTGAGCTCTTTCCATCCATGCTCAATGCACACGTCTCTATTCAGCAATAGGATTTCTTTCTAGAAGCTCGGGTTCAACTTTAAGCACCTGTGACTAAATCCCAATAGCCCTTTCCAATCCATTCAAAAATTCCAAATAGCACAGCTATTGTTGTCTTACTTCTCACCCACTATTTATGTAATATTGTTAGTCCTCTCTGCATTTTCCATGTCTGCAATTAAAGATATTTACTACAATATACCTCCTGTAGGTGCCTAACTCCCTGCAAATTACTCAATTGTGTGTGATAGTTTCAGTCCAAGAACTTGTAACAATAAAGCTCTATAGTAATTAGTGTGTTTGAGCTCACAGACTCGTCAAAAATATCTTCAAACATGTGGTAGGACATCTAGATGTAGTGGAATTCCAACTAGATAGCATTTGTTTGTATAATAGATAAGTGGGTGACATAACATTCTATGATAGATAACATTTTGTAATCAACAACATTAACTCTACACAAATCAAAGTATTCTAAGCTCAAAAAACCTCTCCAATCATACTAGACATATGCCCATACATTCAATGATCAATACCCAACCATCCAAGCATCATTTCTTACTCAGTTTTCAATGACCATAATTGATCATTTTCAGCTAGTTCTTTGTTATGACTAGAAGTGGATTCATTGCTATAAACAAGGGTATTCAAACCTCAAAATAGTCACAAAAAATCCCAATGTTTTATCACTCTATATGGTAGTTAATACCTATCCAATCACGCATCATAGGTTGTATATACATCAAGTAGAGATGACACATAATCTTTCCCTTGGCAGTAACTAGCCAATACCCTATTGTAACTAGCAATAAATTTGTCTAGATAAGGAGTATTTACAACTCATAACCATTCACAAACCATCCCCTAATCATGTGGCATCATCCAAGCATTAATGGCCAACAACTCAAGCTTCAGTGAGTCCAAACTATCAAAGTACAAGCTGCCACAAGCTTTATGACAACACCCTACCTATCATATACATTCAATAAATGCACTTCCTTTCACTCTCAAAATGCTCATGTATATAATATTGATACTATGCATTAGGAAAAAAATAAACTCACAAATGGGCCTTTTAGCCCCCCTCTCTCCTCCTTAAAACAAGGAAAAGAGGAGAGAAGAATAGTAAAATAATCCTCCTCTCTCCACTTTTGCAATCTCGTTTTGCCTTTTTATATTATCTGCAAAGATATACTCAGATTCCTTCTCTCTCCTCATTCAAAAATTCTTTTTCAACCAAATTTTATATTCAAAAAGGAGTTAGTTACGGGAGTGTGGTGCTTCGTTTTCAATGCAAAATGATTAGTAGATACGAGGTAATTGATTTTTAAATCGAGAACAAGGAAAATGAAATTTTGAAAATTCCTTTTAAGATATTTTGGGGATTTTTTATATCCTAGCTTCTGATAAAAAAACAAATCTACTAGTCAAATTTCGTGTTTTTTGGAGATGTTTTTGGAGGCAAAATAGAAATATCTAAAATACAAAAAGTCTTGGACATCCCTACCCTCAGAGCTATTTCCCCCCATATCTATACTCTCTCATGGCTCTATTGTGACCTCTTCTCTGTGTTTATGCAAGCTTCATTAACCGAGTGAATTACTTACACCCTCCTTTCCCTTGGCACCTTTGTGTGCCTCTCTGTGCATCTCCACTCTACCTCTCTTGTGACAACCAAGTAGGCTCCCCATTTCTATTAATAGTAAAATGAATACAAGAAAGAAGGAGCTATATATTGAGGTAGAGATTGAATATGCCCCATTATTCAAAAGAACCCAATGTAGCAGTGTCAACCCTTAGGTTTTGCAGAGTTACAGGCAAATGGGATTGAAACATGTGGATTTGTGGGTTGATGGGGGAATCTACCCAAGTGACCCCTTAAACAATAGACCTCCAACTTTCTCAGGAATCACAAATTTGCTGAAGTATGTGTGTGAGGGTGAAAATGGGTTACTTGGTTATACTAGGCAGCTCAATGATCAGGCGTTCAAAGTATTTACAACTTGCCAAGCAACCATAAAAAATTGCCATGATGTGATCGCTGCACATCAACTTCATGTACAATAGCTCATAGGATAAGTGGTACAACTGAATGACACTCTAATTCAACAAAACAATCAAATTATTTCAATACAGGACACTATCCATGACATTGGTATCTCATATGAGGAGGCAAAGGCACAATTGGAAGACTTGAGAAAGATCAACAGCAAGCTAACACAGGAGCGCAAACGAAAGAAGAAGCCAATCAATGAGTTAATTGTGAATAGTGACCAGTGGAAGCGACATATCAAAGCATGTAAGGTAGCTCAGAAAGAGAAGCTAGGTGAGAGTGAGGTTGGATCCTGTATTAGTAGATTGCTGAAGGCAAGTACACTGGAAAATGCTTTGAGCAATCGTAAGTTTAAGGCTGTGAAGGAAAAGGTGATTGAGTGCACATTAAAAGATGTGTCAAATGTGTTCTCAGCTATGGTTGCACAATCTATTTGTAACAGGGCCGGCATTAGCACAACGACTTACTCAAAGATATTCAAAGATGTGAAGGCTAGGTTTGGTCATGTGCTGAGGAGAAATAGAATCATGCCTCTTCCTCAACCTTCAAAGTTAATAGAGGCTCGACGGCAACTTAATACAAAGGTTTTGGAGTTGATAGGAGATTCCATGCATGTTCAATGTGTGGAAACACTAAAGGTTGGGACCAAAAATGCATATGAGGTGAAGTTCACCGAACTCAATAATTACTATTTAGATTTGAACAAGGTGCAGTCGGCAATGGTAATGTACTACAATATGTCTGTTGAGGAATGTAATGGTAAATTGCAGTTTGTTATAAAATTAGATGAACATGAGGTCATCAAAGGAGTAAAGCTTGAAAGAGTTAGTGTAACTGTGATGAATAGAGCTTTACAATTCGACAAGAACAACCTAGGGAACTTTAGTGTTCAATCTGAGCGCCATATGTGGTGGCTCGCTGCATTTGAAGTTCCTAAAGAAACATTTGAGGTGTTGCAGCTATTCTTTATGCACACAAGCATTCCAAGCATCATCGATCGTCAGGAACATGGTGAGATGCTCTAGGTTGAAGGGTATGGCCAATACTTGCTTGAATGGCATCTTGCAGGAGACTTGAAAACTTTAAAATGCATGTGTGGAATCTCCAATGGTGCAAATACAAAGAATCCATGCCTATATTTCTTGACAGAGAGGGTGGAAGGAAAGGACGGAAAGAAGAACTGGCAAAAGGTGACAAGTGCTACACCGACGCGCAATAGAGAAGTTCCCACTTGGAAGCCCATATTCAACATTCCCTTGGATTGTATTCACATTTTTTCATTGCATGCTCTTGTCAGAATCATGGAGAAACTTATATATGAATACATTTGCTTTGCTTATAGGATGCAACCAGAAAAAGAAGCCATTGCAACATGTAGGAATGTGGAATGAGTGCTATCAAAAATTGGGCTACACAAGCATCAAGTGAGGATTGAAAAAGATGAGAAGAGATTAGGAAAATCTGGTAACTTGCCAAAAAAGCCTTGCTTTGGAGGAGCAAAGGCTAGGAAGTTTCTCTTAGTACCCATCAATGAGGAAGGGAATGTCATGGTTCGTAGGCCGTAGGACTACGATGGGTGGAAAAAGTTACATTTTGCAGTTCATGATTGAAGTAATGGAGGAAAAATATGATTGGCCAAAGCTAAGGTTTGGATAATTCTTAACAAATTAGCTCCCTTACTTCGCAAGATGGTGTTTAATAATGAAGATAAGCAAGAATTTTTCAATGGTGTGCATAGCTTCTATGAAAACATGGTGGAAGCATGGGGCAAAAGCTCTATAACACATTACATGGTGCGTACTAAGTTAATATTTTAAAATTGTATGAATTGTATAAACTACTGAGCATAGTTTTCCTCATGTGTGATATGTGTCTTTGTAGCATATCCTTGAGGCACATGGGACTTTGCAGAAAAGGGAAGCATCGGAATTTGATCCACACAAGGGATGGAAAATTCACATTGGATAGCGCGTGGTGCATACAAAAAAAAAACTGATCATGATGGAGGGGTGAATGGTAGCAATCCAATGATCCAATTGCTATCTTGGTGGTATAGGATTATAGTAGCGGATGAAGCTAAACTCTCGCAAAAGAGAGCAAATGAAAGTGCTGATGAATCGGCTGCAGACATAATGGAATCATGTCGTGTCACTAAAAGAGTGCATTATGAAGCCTCAAGTGCCAAAGAAAACCATGCCAAGTGGCTAGAAACAAGGCTTCGACAAGGCAGAAAATGGGTTCAAAAAGAGCTAAGATAATAAGATGAACAATGTGAGTCAGTGTGAATGCAATTCATAGTTTAAGAGAGAAAGAAAGAGTGTACATCTATGTGAATGAGTCTCATAGTTTAGGGTTATATAAAAGAGGGTTTCACTTTCTATCTTATTCATTGAGTTCTCACATCTCTTGTGCAAGAAAGATGGCTAGGTCTAAGGTAGTTGAAAATAAGCTTCCGCTTAGAGCCCCATATCGTGTTCAAACCCGTGGAGTATCTACTAGCTCAGATGCACCCCCTTCTCAACCTAATCCACCTTCCTCAAGTCACCCTCACAAGGGTCCTCCTCAACATCCCCATAAGAAATGCAAGTGGAAGTCAGGTATAGTGGCCTTGAGAGAAATTAGAAGGTATCAACGCTCTTTTGATCTCATCATTCCGAAGGCGAGCTTCTCGAGACTTGTTCTCGAGATTGTGCAAGACCTCTACCACACAGAAAGCAGGAGGTGGCTTTTGGCACAAGGTCAGGATAGACCTGATCGCTTCACAAAAGAATGTCTTCATGCTCTACAGTGTGCTGTAGAGGCCTTTTTAGTTGACTTGATGACTGATGCTCAATGTTGTGCAATACATGCGAAGTGCATCACTGTAACTTCCAAGGACTTCCAACTTGTAAGAAATCTTCAAGCAGTGAAGGATGCATTCGTTCCAATGGAATGAACACAGTTTGCAACGTTATCTTTTTTGGCATAGTTTTATCCTCGTGCATTGGACATATGACTATATCCCAGTACAAAACTATTGTATGTGCCCTTAAAATATGAATTAAAATTTTACACTTGTCCTTCGCTCTCAACTTTGACTGTGCATCTTTGCTCTATTTTCAATTCTTACTTACAAATTTTTTAGCACTGTCAATTTCAATAGGAATAACATGGAAAATTTTGCCATTTCTTATTGTAGACTTTACTCCTAATGCCTCTGTATATTTATGTGGTGCGAAGTTTCTAAGGGCCAGTAGTCGTGATGTTGATTTCTCAATTATCAATCCATCCATAATTTTTATGTGGGATAATTTTTAAAATACTAAACTGTATTGGAATGCGACGAAACTTCACACGCACACTCGTTAGGTGGCCAAGAGCCCTTTTTTTTTTGAAAAAAAGTGACTGTAGACCCCTGGTCTGAAGTCTGACATTTGGAGCCACTTTCCTGGTCTGTAGGCACTTTTTTTTCAAAAAAAAAAATTGGGCTCTTGGCCACCTAACGAGTGTGTGTGTGAAGTTTTGTCGCGTTTTGATACAAGGTTATGGATTTACGATCACACGATGGATAGTGCGTATGAAGCTGCATTAACCCGATTTGGGGGTTTAAATGGGTTAAAAAATCATTCTTCTTCTCATTTTTACACCTTGATTTCTTTGCTTCCTCCATTTTCACTTCCCCAACCTTTGTCTCTTCTCCTCTTGCCCACCTTGAGCTTGCATGGCACGGACCAAGCAAGCATGTCGCCATTTTGGCCCCGAGAAGACATCATGCCAAGGCCCACCACCTGGAGCACAAGGTGGAGCTTGCTCTAGTGCAGCAATAGGTGCTCCCCGTAGAGCACAAGGACCACCACAGAAGAAGAGGAGATGGAAACCGGGCACTATCGCTCTTCAAGAGATAAGGAGAATCCAATGCAGATACGAGCTTCTCATCCCAAAAAGTTCTTTTTATAAAGTTGTTCGAGAAGTCATGCAACTTGGAGCTAAAAGGGATGGGAAGATTTTGGGCACGAGTGCGTGATGGCTCACCAGCAGGAAGGTGGACTACTGCAGCCATGGAGGCCCTACAAACCATTGCAGAGGGGTTTCTCATCGACTTGTTCAATGATACACAGCTTACAGCCATCCATGCAAAGCATGTTACAATCACAGATAAAGATATGAACTTTATCATTCAGCTTCAATACGATAAGGGGACCCCGCCATAGTTTACTAGATTAATGATGCAAGGTTTGTAATGACTATTACAGCACCATAACATCTTGGAAGCCCAAAAAAATTTGTATACTTCGCCACATTGGAATATTTATTTATATATACATAATATCTCATGCGATGTGTACTGAATTCAAATAATTGAGTAAAGTTGTTTTGTTTTGTCTCTTGAAACGCATGACTCTTAATTTTTGTTTAACGTACGAATGCATCAAAAGTAGTAATACATATGGATACAAGTTACATTATTGCTAATGTACAATTATGTTAATATATTCACGTACCACACATTATCGTCACACTTACACAATCGCAAGTGCAGTACTATGCATTGAATTATGTTAACATATGGGAATGCGTCATTCACGTACCACACATTATGATCACACTTATACGGACCATACATTTATTTAATAAATATTTATTTGTAGAGACAAAGTAAAGTATCTTATATTCATCAAGAAAAATACATGTGATGGTAGATACAAAAAGCCAATAGCCAACAAGAACTCTCAATTGTTCCTTGGCTTTTTCATCGGTGGAGAGGAGGGGCCTACTTCCGATGGAAATATAAGTTTCTTTTTTGCTTCAAAAATGATGCGCCCCCCCTTCAGCTCTTTCTCCAGGAGAAACAAATCCGACACTTTAGCGAGGTCACCTAATGTCGCAAGCACACACATTGCTCCCCCCCGCATTTGATCAAACAAGTAAAGAAGCTTTGACTGCTTGATTAGCACCACCTTCTCCAAGCTAGATATCACAGGTATCACTCGAAAATGTCCAAACTTAGTCAAAGCTCGAATTTTCATGATTATTTCTTACCCTCCTAGTGATCACTTCTTGTGGAAGACCACCAAATCTGCAACAAGGTTACCTACATACTCCTTAAGAGCTAAATCCTTGCATCAATCCGCATGTCGAGCTCCTCCTTGCCTTGATGCAAAATCATCTATATATAGTATGTCCTTAATGACAAAGTCAAATCAAACAATATATTTTGTGACTAACCTAGAGTTATCAAAAAGTGATGAAACTTGATGGTAGGGTACGTTGGGTCCAGAAAGTGGCCCGAGACGCCAGACTTCAAACATGGCAACTGCATGCATCATTTTTTGCCAAGATTTCACCGATGGACTTCGGGGACCCGATACACCTTACCATCAAGTTTCATTGCATAAAAATATATGGTAGTTAGAAATATCACCTTCTCCAGATCATCTTGTATCTTCATTTCTTCGTGTGTCAGGGAGGCACCTCTTTGGGCAAAGGGATCTACAAACTCCTTGGTAGGAAGCTGGGGCCTTGGTCTAAACAAATCATGTTGTAGTGCTTCAAATTCAGCATCGGGCACAAGGTAATCTTCTTCAACCAAGGTAATATGCTCCTGTACTGCTATGATCGCACTCATAGTATCTAAGCTTGTGCCATCATATCTTCCAATCTCTGCCATTGTTAGATGCACATCCATGTAATCATAATCGATCAGGTCTTCCATTGAATCCCTCACTAGGATAGAAAAAAACTCTTCTTCCTTCATTTCCAAGTATTGTAGTACATCTGATAGAAGTAAGTATTGTACACCATCTACTTCAATGGGTGTCAAGGAGGCAAGGTTGGGTTTGTCGATTTGTGGCTATTCTAAAGAAGATGGCACCATGAGAGCCAACCCTTGCTCTATCACCACTCGATGTTCCTCTTCAACATTTATGAGCTCTTCAATTGGTTCTTCTCCCTATATGTGATAGAAACAACCTGTGGAGTTGTATCTTCATCGCTCTCCTCCTCTAGCGGTGTATCCAATGCAAGGAGGTAAATTGCCAATGCGCAATCACACTCCACGAGATCCAAAGGTGATGTACCTGGTGCACTTCCCATGGGAACAGTGCATACTCTATGGGAAGGATCCATATGGGCCAGACACCTATTCACCACTTTTTGGTGATTCTTCCCTGCTTGAAATACCATGAGCTATTCCAGAGGCACCCAAATCATGTTGCATCCCTTGATGGAGTATTTGCATGTAGCAATGGTGCTCACAAAGTCTTCCAAAACCTGAAGAGGGGATCTAGCGATGAGAGCACGCTTTCAAGGTTGAAGTTCTTAGAGAAAACCTAGAATATCTCGTCACCCTCGTTGGCAAAGATAGTCTCGTGGATCCACTCATCAAAGTGTGTGCGAGCATCCATCGTAGCAGGTAGGAGGGATATGGTGGATATAAAGAGATGAAGAGAGAAAGTGTGAAATGAAACAATGAAACAAGAACTAAACTAGTTTTACCTTAAAAACCTTAAGTTTTAAACCATTAAGGGTTGTTCGCATACGATATTTAGTTATGGCTTTACTCTTTGTAAAGTTTACATGCATATGTAAATGTGTTGATGTGGAAAGTGTATAACAAGTGTATGATTTTACATAAATACCATAATTTTTAAATATTGCAAGTTTGTAAGGTACAGTATTCTACTGGCCAAAAAAATCCAAAAATTTACAAGTGTTGGATATTACAACATGTGATATTGGGATTTTTAGGGAGACTCTACAATTTCTAAAATATGTGGAGCCACACAGTTTCTGCTAGTAACAGTATCCTCAACTCGACTTCGAATTTTCCTACCATCTAGTTTAAAATAGAAGCTAACAAGTGGATTCTACATTAACATTATAATTTCTTGGCGCATTATACTCAAGGGCCAATCATCCTCCATTTGCAATACTTGGGGCTCGCAGCCCTCAGAAATGACAGTAACATCCACAACTGCACTTTCACACATGTCTTGATCAAGGCACAACCATTTACCCTTGAGCATCCTCCATCTACGATACTTGAACACTAGGCATAAAGTTTGTCATGCGACAAAGTACCTGTAATTGGAAACGAAAGTTAGCCGATTCATCCCAAAGTAAGATAATAGTCAACTATAAGAGAAAATTTTTACCTGAAAGCCATGTCCCTTGTTGTGACTCGACACTCCACATTGTGTTAGGATTGTGAGTTATTTTTTATGTCCAAGTTTTGCTTAGAATCCTTATTACATAATTCTCTGATGTATTTTTTATGACGTACGTACTTTTGGTATGTCTCAAACCCCTACATTCCTTGAACATTTGTGCAAAAATTGCAATCGGTATGAACCAGCTTAGATGTACATTCTTTGAGCCGGTGCTTGGCTTCATAGAATTCAATATGTCTGCTGAAATTTTTGTGCTACACGTGCAAAATATCGCTACTACACAATGGCCATTCTATGCTATTGAGATTTGATATGTGCATAGACTCAAGGGTTCCATATTCTTGACTCCCCTTGGGTAATATGTACTTGGAGTCATAGAAAAAAATAAGGTCCTTTGCGAGTTGCTTAGTTGTATGCCCCTCAAAGAGAAATCTACCAATTTTGAGGTGGTAACACTTAAAAGAACCAGTGAAACTCTCAACATTTTGCCACTCATAGCAATCTGAAGGGTATACTTCTGTAAATACAAGACAAGTTGTTACATAGGTATCATGAAAGTTCTCATTCTCAATGAGTTGTAAATACTTACTGTTTGCAATGTTTTGTTGAAAGGGCACAATGGGCGCAATGTGTATTTGTTTTTGCATGAATAGATGTTGTACAAACGCCTCTGTTACAAGGTGAGAATCAACATTCCTTTGTTTGAGAGCTAAATTTTACCCTTCCAGTGCTTTGATACATCTGCAATTGCAGATGCTTTCACCCTGAAAGCTCCCTTCATACTTGGATGCATATGTACCCAAGACAAGCAATGATACGTATCAGTGATCCAATTCCCTTCTTCATCTTTTCTGTTATGTACTTCTATCGAGAGAATGCTTGTTCTTCTCTCAGGCATTATAACCTACACATTAGATGTAAAGAAGTATGTACTAACCCCTAAATAATAAGCATTTTAAGTTTGTTCAATAATCACCAATATGCCATACAAATCAACATGGCAATAAGAGATGTTTACACTTTTGTAAACAGACATAAAAATCGATATCGAAACGCATGTGGATATATACATAAACACAAAGTATAGATTTAATTTCAAGACATTACTTTAATCATACCATTTACATGAAATATAATGAAAAGAATAGCATAAGAATACTCAGAGAATTTTGCCAAAATAAATTTTATTATAATGAAGAGGAGTCTGATTTGACTCAATACATTGTTTGAAATGTGGGTATTATAGAGTAGTTGTTACAAGGATAGTAGCCACATGGCATGCAAATCCTAATAGACACATTGGATTGACACCTGAGATATTCTAAGACTCAGCACATTGTGTGTTATATGGATGATAGGATACAAGAGTTTCATGGATCATTGCCAATTGGCATGGCGATCCAAATGGACACATAGGACCAATAAAGCAGAGGATTTTTGAACCATCAACTTCCAGGAGATCATATCATCCAACACAAAGGAATCACTCAACACATCAAAATAGTTGATGGAGAATTATATGCTTCACCTAAACCTTGTACAATACCTACATGTACAAAAAAACACTTACATGAATCCCTTTTAACAAAAATACTTGCATGAATCCCTTTTAGCAAAAAATATCTAGATAACTGCATGAATAGAAGCAATACAAAACAGGGCCAATTTACCTATAAGCTTATTGCTGAAGATAAGATTGAATCATTGCTAACCAAAACCCATTGCAAATGATGGACATAAGAAAACATCAATCCCATCAAATATAAAAGTCACTAATTAAATGAATAAATTTTGGCACCACAAAATATGGTAGATTTACCTCTAAATTGAGTTACAGAATCTCTGCTCTACCTTATGTTAAGTGCCGCAACAACAATTTATCCTTAAGTTAGAACTAGTATCAAACCCTATTGTAAAGATAGTAGAAAAGGGATAATGCAGAGAGGAAGAAAGAGAGAGTTTGTGTGAGTACGTGGGAGACAGAAAGAAATGAGAACCTATCCAATCTTGCCCAAATTGATCTCTGCAAAAGATAATTTTGCAAGAGTTAGTATTTACATGAAGATATACTGAAAAAACAGTAGAAAATAGGAAACATAGACAGAGAAAGAGAGAGGGAGAGAGAGATAAGCACTTATTCAATGTCACCCAAAATGATCTCTACATAAAAACAACAACAAGGGTTAGAAATAACATTGTGTTGTATTGAAAAGATATCAGCAAAAAAAAACCAAACAAAGAGAGAGATTAACACCTTTGCCTCTTTCTCCAAATAAGCTCTGCAAGAAAACAACAATTAGAACCAACATCAAATTCTATTGAAAACACAACATAAAAGAGAAACAACACATAGAGAGAGGGAGGAAAGAAAGGAGAGAGAGATGAGCACCTCTGTCTCCTGCCTCAAAAAACCTTTGCAATAAAACAATAACAATGGTAAGAAACGACATCAAACCCTATTGAAAAAATAGCAAATAAGAGAAAATGCAAAGAGAGATGGGCACTTGTGTTTTGCCTAGAATCTGGAGCTCCGTGGAGAAGAAAGTGCATAGGTAAGCAGAACGCTCAAAACCCTAATTGCTCTCAGCAGGGAGCTTCAATGGAGACAAAAATTCACAAGTATAGAGAAGAGAGGGAAAGTGGTTTGTTGCTCAACTTTTGGGTCAAACTGATTTCATGAGAGGGAAAAAAATTGAAATTGAAAATTCTCCAAAAAAGGGGGGAAATACGAGGTGCGAGAAACTCAAATTTTGTATACTATTCATTCTCCCTTTTTTTAATCCCCCACTACCCCTTTTTTTAATAGAAAACCCAAGATTTTGAGAGAGAAGATTCACCCTCCATGGATGTCAACATCTAGCCTTCCTATTGGACAATGCAAAAGGCCCACATCTTAGACTATATTATTTTTAAGGGCCCATTTGTGAGTTCATTTTTTCCTAATGTTATTTGTGAAGCATCCAATAACATTGACTATGCCAATGCCAATCATTTGATGGCTGAAAACTCTTGATAGTTTTAAGCAGACACAAGCACAATTCATATTTAGTTCACACTGATTTTAGGATGATTGATCAAGTGATGTGTCTCATGAACATTGTGAGCACATCATTGAGCATTGAATAGAGCTTGAAAGCTCCATAATGTAGGCTAAGTCCCCACCAAAAACAAGGCACAAGATGCTTGACATCTTGACTATGGTTCATCAACCCCCATGTAGCATAAATCACAAGTACATATTTGAAAATATCATGCTTTCCAATTGATGTCAATGATGGTCACAATGGGCCCATCCAAAAGCTCTAATACATGTCAGTAGATCCACATCGAATGACTCAATAGGCCCTGAGCAAGCCATACAACAAATGCATACCTTTCCAACTAATGCATTGGTAGTCATTAGGTTAATGATCCAAGTCAATTACACCTCTAGCCTTCCAACTCCTGCTCACTATGATGTTGAGCTCTTTGGATATGATACCATGCTAGAATAATGGAAGAGATATAGGGGCAACAAAGAGTCGACTGCTCTCATTGTTCTTCATTATTCATTTTTTTTACTTCTAGCTAAATAACACACAATATGAACTAGGTCTAAGTGACCACAATGACTAATCATTCACTAACTAACTATGGTTAAGTCATGTTCTTACTTATTAAAAACACACATGATCAACAGCTACACACACCATAGTGTCATGTTGGTAGGTAGTGGATGGGTGATAGGAGCTTGACTATCTCAACACAAGGTCTTTTAGTTGACCTACTAAAATTTGGGGAACAAGAGCAACCTATAGAGTCAAATCTTGAAGAAGGAATTGATTTTGAGTAGGACAATGATGAGGAAGAGTAGCCCAAATGTTCCAAGTCCACCCCCACAACTAGAGTCACAAGCAAACCACATAATGAAGACCTGACTATCCCCCCCAAAGAGAATTGTGGAAATGAAGCACAAAAGGAGGGAATTGGCAGAGTTGTTTACAAAGAAAGCTTAGTACCAAGCCTTAGCCCCAATGCTTGAAGTCCCTATCCCTCTATGTGAAGAGTGCCTGCCAATCAATTGGGCATGAGAATTGACCCTATGGGAGAAATATGAAAGTTGTTGCAATACATCTGAATTCATCTTCTCCCATCCCCGATCACTTCATCAAGTAAAGACACCAAGGGTGGTGGCAGAGGTGATCAAGCTTTCAATGTAGCTAGGCAAAAGGTGGCTAGAAGAAAGGGTAAGGCAACCAACATTTTGGCAGACGGAACCAACTAGATATTGGGAGGATAAAGTGATGGATGAGCTTAGAGTAGTTAAGGGTTTCTTATTGTGCTATTCCATCATGTGCATTTGTTTGTTTTCAATTATCTTATGGCTATAGCACAATAGGTTGCTCTCATTTTCAGCATCAAAAGGGACAAAATCTTCAGCTAATGGTTGTTGAATGTCTTGCTATTCATACTAAAATTTGACCTTCTTTTTGTCAAGGTCACCGTGTGTAGCATTTTTTAGCATTTTTGCCTCATTAAATACTGCCTTTTCTAACTTGCCTCGAAGATGATAGACTGAAACACTGCTTTCTTGACTAGACTTTTTTAAAATCTCCTCATTGAGAATAGAGCCCCTAACACCATGAAAGGTTAAAGCATGCTTGTTACTTAGTGAAGCAACTAAAGACTCCCACCTATCAAGCAAAGTCATCAACAAGAAAATAGCCTTCAATTTATCATTGAAGGGCTGCAAAGCAAAGTCCTGCAAGTAACTCAAAATCCATGTGAGAGAACTCAAATGCTTAGATTTTAGCTTAGACTCATCATCCAACTCCATGTTTACAAGTGCATGAGATGCACTTGATTTACTGGAGTTGTATTTTCATAAATGTCCATCACCTTTTTCCATATGGCATAACCTGTATCAAGACCCTTAATGTCTGTAACTACATCTTCAAAAGTAACCATTTTAATGTATGCAATGGCCTTCTTGTTGTTTATAATCAAGCAAGGTGCCATTGGTGAAGAGACAGATCATATGCCACCTACAACTTTCATGTGGATCACAGAATGTAACCCTACCACAACTTCCACTATCACAAGTCAATAACTTGTTTCTCCATTTGGTTCCATTCTCTCTAGTCTAGATCTTGTAGATCTTTCCTAGAGGTGTTTCCCTTTTCTTGCATTAAGTGTTTCATGATAATTGATTTTCTACATTGAAATTGGATTTATATAGTTGGACTTATTAGTTTGTGTGTTGAAATTGGTACGTGCCTAAAAGTAATGAATGGCATACTTAGGTAGAGAAAGCTTTCATGAAGATGTAGACATACTAGTATGTATAACAACTCATCCTAGTTGAGGTTTCTTTTTTACAACAATATTCTTTGGTTTATTTTATGTTTCACTTTAATGGTTTAATCACCAAAAGGGATTTGAAACTAGAAATATAGAAACTAGCTACTTCTAAATTATCTCTAGCATGGCAACAAATGATAGTGTAATATATGAGCTTGGTAAAATTGTGTTGCATGTAACTAGGAATATGAGGAGAACCCATGGCGGTCACAACAATGGAGCTACAAAAAGTCACATACTTCTTTGGGATACATCATTAGTCAGAGATTGATCTATAGCTAATGAGGTAGTGGTAGAACTTACTGCTATAGATTTGGAAAGAGCTTCTTCAAAACTCACAGCGAGGACAAAGAGAATCTAGATGGTGGTGTGGGTTCACCTATCAACAATTCAACACTTGACTTCTAGTGTTTCATCAAACTAATTTTCCTACATGAGTAGATAAGAATAGATACACGCCAAAGTGTAAAAGGACTTTAAGAGTTGAAGGTTACAATTAAATATTTGGGATGCTCCATTCATCTCAAGTCATGAGCATCTCAATCAATAGTTGTGAGGATAAGTATAGTTCTTGGTAGTTTATCTAATAGGTCTAGTTTATCTCAAATTCTATCCATCATAGCTATGTATATCATGGTTTAGATGGTGATATTGGTCCTCTCAGTCCACTAGTATTAATCAAATTGTTATGCTCTTTGTATGATCGCACTGAAAGAAATCCATAATTTAGTACTCGCTCGTTGTCTACAATATTAAAATTTTGATTGCAAGTAGGTGTCTCATGTTGCTAGTGATGAATCCTCTGATGTATGTTATATCATGCTTTAGATGGTGATATTGGTCCTTTTTTTAGTACTAATAATCAAATTCTTTTTGGTAACAGGTTGATTTAGCAATAAAGAGCCTCATGAGCTTCATGTGGGTTTGGATGGAAGAACATACATTTATCTACTATTAAGGGCTCATCATCAAACTCTCTAGTTGTGCTTTCAAAACAAGGTAAGTATTGGTTAAGATGCATATACTCTGAAATATCATGCATGCCAGCCACTATTGTCACGATCATGCTTGATGAATGAACATATGCAATGAAACTTTACATCAAGGTAGGCTATGATTTCTCTTCCATTATGCTCATCTTTGTGTTGTTGAAGTTGATAGTTTGATAGCCAGTTGATCATAAGAAAAATGACCAAGTTGCATGTTGCATCTAGAAGACCTTCCCGGGGTAGATTGTTCTTCATTATCATCCTCACACTAGATTTACATGGAAGCTTTACAAAGAGCTAGATCTTTGACTTTATCAGGGGTATAATGCATTTTCAAGTCACACTTTTTTCTCACTAGAATGGATAACTCAGACTATATTCTTAAGTTGCTACTAGTTATGATGCCCTACTACTTCATACTCTATTTAAACTAATAATGATGACCTGCTACTCTTCTAAAGCAATCCGAGTTGATATGGTAGTAAGGCTACTAGTATGGAGGAGGATGCAAGTTTATCATGATTGGGATGCTCCATATTCATCTCAAGGCATGAGAATCTCAATCCATAGTTGTGAGGATAAGTATAGTTCTTGGTAGCTTATCTAATAGGTCTAGTTTATCTAGAGCTCTATCCATCATAGCTAGGTATATCATGCTTTAGATGGTGATATTGGTCCTCTCAGTCTAGTACAAATAATCAGATTGTTATGTTCTTTCTATGATCTCATAGGAATAAATATATAATTTAGTACGGGCTTGTTGTCTACAATATTAAAAGTTTTGCTACAAGTAGGTGTGTCATGTTGCTAGTGATGAATCATGTTATGTATGTTATATCATGCTTTAGATGGTGAGATTGATCCTTTTTTTAGTACTAATAATCAAATTATTTTTGGTAACAAGCTGATTTAACAATAAAGATCCTGATGAGCTTCATGTGGGTTTGGATGGAAGAATAGACATTTATTTGCTATTAAGGGCTCACCATCAAACTCTCTAGTTGGGCTTTCATCACAAGGTAAGTATTGGTTAAGATGCATGTATTTGGAAATATCATGCATGCATAGCCACTGTTGTCACTGGTCATGCTTGACAAATGAACATATAGAATGAAACTTTACATCAAGGTAGGTTGCAAATTCCCTTCCATTATGCTCATCTTTGTGTTCATGTTGAAGTTGATAGTTTGATAGCTAGTTGATCAAAAGAGTAATGACCAATTTGCAAGTTACATCTAAAAGACCTCTGAGGGGAAAATTGTTCCCTATTATAACCCTCGCTCCAGATTTTTGTGGAAGCCTTATAGAAGTTCTAGATCTTTGACTTTGTTAGGGGTATATTGCATTTTCAAGTCACACTTTTCTCCTAGTGGAATGGATAGCTCACAGTATATGCTGAAGTTGCTACTAGTTATGATACCTTGGTGCTTCATACCCTATTTAAATTGATTATGCTGACCTACTACTTTTTTGAAGCAATTCGAGTTGGTCTAATAGCAAGCTATTGGTATGGATGAGGATGCATGTTCCTACTCCAACATTACATGCACCAACGCCTCACAAATTTCCTCTTTAAATTTGTAGATATAACTAGTGATTGTTCTCATTTTGGATAGGCAGTTCTTCATGTCATTGTAATAATCTTGTTATATCATTGTTAAATATTTTATGCAAATGGTACTGTGGTAGTGATGTTTCAAATACATATGCATCTAGTGCTGCATCTTCTTCTTCTCCACCATGCATTGGGGCAATAAGATTGGCTACACGATTAGTTCCATCTTCATCTATTTAGAATTCTATTTCATCGTTGGTTCCCTTTGATGGGGCAAAGAGATTGGCAAGCACAAATCAAAGGTGGTCAGATTCTTGCTCATGATATTTGATCATTGGAGCAGCGTCAGCATCCACCATAGCCATGGTGGGCATGGGACAAATGTTCTCCTAGGATAGAGATTTTGAAAGAAAGATAGGCTTCAGGGTAGAAATTAAGGTTGCAATGATATCATCTCGATCATCTGTGGTATAAGATATGTTAGCATCATCATCAACCAACATTAGGTTGGCTTCCACTGAGGGTAAGGTGGGCATCGTAAGACAGCGATCTCTGAAATCAAGTGCACCAAGACCAGCAATAGGTTGTTCATCTTCCTCTCGTTGGATGGGCATGCATTAGGCCCCATGCTGTTACCAAGCAACTAATACCATGTGGAAGGCCATGGCTAGGAGGCCTTCCATTATCCTGATGAAGCAGAGAAATCATGACAGAGAGGAGAATCAGAGTTGAAAACAGAGAATACAATGAAGAAGAGATATGTATTGAAGTAGGCATTACATCTACTCAAATAATAGTCAATGTCATTATTGACATTGCTTCCTATGACCCGGATCTTGATGCTATTTTTTGTAAAATTTTGTTCATATACAAGATAGGTTACATTGGTTCTTACAATCTACAATCATGTAGGGAAAAATTAATGTGTGCCACAAGGTTGCCATGAGCACTCATGTACTAAAGGTAATAGTTAATATCCTGCAACACCCTAATGAAGAGGGTTTGTATACATTTTTGCAACATAAATATTCACATATAATAGTCTGTCATCTTAATCTATAACTAACCTTATTTCTTTCCTTAAAATCATTATTAGATTCAGTTTTCTTTACAAGTTTCCTTGTTCGATTGTCTTATTTTATGTTATTTGGTTGACCAAATGCATGAGCATTATCCATATTTGGTATTTGTGACAACTTGTTGAGTGTCTTTAAGTAGTTGATTGGCTTTCTATTTGAGAGTATGCACAAAGGCAATGTGTGAATGGGCATCCATGGCATGACATCCAATGTAATAGTAGGCTCTTCTGTATGCCTTAGCAAGTTCTTTTGTGTGAAGATAATTGGCTAATATTTTAATGGCAGGGCATGACTCCAAGGGATCAAGAATCAGACTAATGGAGTGTTGCTCAAGTGTGCATATAAATTCAAAAGTGGATACACCTTCAAGCAAGTATGGAAAGTTTTACGATGGCAAGTGCTATGTAGTCTTATACTCTGATCTAAGAGAACATAGAGATGAACATCTTGTAGCCATAGTGGTTGCAATAAAGAGGCATTTCTTATTCCATATTTAGCGGGTGGCCACTTTGCTTCACTTAACTTTACTTCTCAAACTTCCAATAGCTTGTGTCTACCTCCTAGCTCTTAATGCTTACCTTGAGTACTTCTCTAATCATGAAATACTCCTAAGAAAGATCTGACCATTTATCACCTTTGACTATGTTGTGGGCAATGGCCTACTTGCTAATTCTAGCCCAATTCATTCTCTTGAGAAGTCTTAGTAACATAATAAAATCTCTTCACTATCACTGGCAACCACCGCTTAGACCCTATGAATCACTTATAAAGTTAAGTGTTTCAAGCGAGTGGCAATGGCTACCTCTCACATAGCCATGCATGCTCTCGCACGAGGATGTAGTGAGCTTACCATTGAATCTGGTTGTTATAGTCCTCTTCCTCAAATCCTTTGATGACTCCATGATTTAAGGTGCTAGTTCAAGCAAGCTCCATCTCCCTACTCCAAGCTCCAACCTCCATAGCCATGCACACGAGAAAAGAGAAGATGAGAAGGGGAGAAGAAGAGCTTCTCACGATCCCTTACTCTCACACACACACTCTCTTTCTCTCACACTCTCCCTCTATCATGCACAAGCAAAAAGCATGAGCAAGAACAAGAAGGGAGCTAGTTTCCAAATACACCAAGAATGAGCTTATCCATTAACTTTTAGTCTTTCATACATGCCCTTCTTTCCTTGGGCACCCAACCCATTTCCATTATCGATTGTTTGGCCTTTGTCCTCTTTTCCATTCTTTTCCTATTGAATGTTCTTATTCTCATGGCTCCTTTACATGCACTTTCTCATTTACAACTTGCACAAGAGGAATCCTGGTGCTCTTTTACAAAGGACTAAAATGTGATTTATCTCTTGTATGTCCTATTTTTTATTTTAAAAATTTTCATGTGCTTCTTGTTCTTCTTTTTCCATCGGGTTGTCTTCTTATACTCCTTCTTAAGCCTTCTTTGCACCTTGTGTCATTTCGAGGGTTAACATTATCCCCTCCTAGCTAAGTGTCAGTCCCATGGCACTGGATGGTATGGATTGGAGAGGTTGAGGGTGGTTTGTGAAATGGTACTTGGGGATTTTGAAAAATTGGTAATGTGGTATGAGCGTGTGACATATGATTCAAGATTGCTAGTGCTATATATATGTTGATTGATTGAAGAAGGCCTCTAGAATTATTGGCTAGCTGTAGAGTTGCAAAATATACTTCTAAAGGGAAAATAGGTGCATTACCTAGGGGATATGTTTGCCACTACAAGGATACAGAGGCATAGTGATATCGCTTTTCGACGCAAAATAGCGGTGTCACTATTTGCGTAGCAAAAAGCAACAATGCTTAGACGAAAAAATGCGGGCCGAAACCGGAGCGTGTTATTTTGCGCGAACAAACGAAAGAGAGAGCGAAAGGGAGAGCAAACCCCATCTTGAATTTGAGAGGGAGAGGGAGAGAAAGAGAGAAAGAGGGAGAAGGAAAGCTTCTCACCGCCACTGCCGCCATTCACGAAGAAGAGGAGGAAGTGTACAGAGGGTGAAGAGGAGCCGCCTCGCGAAGAGGAGCCACCGAATCCATCCTCGGGCCTTTATGGTGAGTGAATTGTTCCTTCTTGAATTTTTTTTCTCTTTTTCTTTTACTTGTTTTTGTTAAAAATCATGTGTATTGAGAGAGGGAGAGGAAATGAGAGAGGGAGAGGAAGAGAGAAAAGGAAACAAGGAACGATAGAGAGAGGGAGAAAACATTAAACATAATAGGGAAAGAGAGAAAGAGAGGGAGAGGGAGAGGGAGGGAGGGAGGGAGGGAGAGGTTGTTGTTATCGTTGTTGTTTCTTTTTTCTTCTTTTCTTTTTTTCTTATTTGTTGTTGTTGTGGTAGTCATAGTAGTAGTAGTGGTAGTGGTAGTTGTTGTTTAATTTCTTATTTTCTTGTTTATTGTTGTGGTAGTCGTAGTACTAGTAGTGGTAGTGGTAGTGATAGTAGTAGTTGTTGTTGTTTAATTTCTTCTCTTCTTGTTTGTTGTTGTTGTGGTAGTCATAGTCGTGGTCATAGTCGTCATAGTCGTGATTGTAGTAGTAGTACTAGTAGTAGTAATAGTAGTTTTCTTGTTTGTTGTTGTAGTAGTAGTAGTTTTTTTTTTCTTTTCTTGTTTATTATTGTTTAGTTTTCTTGTTTGTTGTTGTTATTGTAGTAGTAGTAGTAGTTGTTGTTGTTGTTGTTGTTTTTTCTTCTTTTCTTGTTTGTTGTAGTGATAGTGGTTTGTTGTGGTGGTAATTGTAGTCGTCATAGTCGTCGTACTCGTGGTAGCAGCAGTAGTAGTAGTAGTAGTAGTAGTAGTAGTAGTAGTATTCTTGTTTGTTATTGTTGTAGTAGTTTTTTTCTTTCTTTTCTTGTTTATTGTTGTTTAGTTTTCTTGTTTGTTGTTGTTGTTGTATGTAACGTATCCACCCGTTCCCTTTCAGGACATGTCTTAGCAGTCCATCGGAAAGAGGGTCTAGAAAGCTCCGCCTTGCACTCCCATGGAATGTTACGGGGTTTGCAATCTAGGACTTCCCATGTCTGCCATGTAGCGGAAGTATTCTAGCCATTCCCACTTAGGACTGACCTGAATCAGGGTTTCCCCTAATGGTCACTTTCGTGAAGGGCAACTAGCGTCGAACCCTAAGCGAACTACTTTACGTAGAAACGCCAGGGATGAAGTGTATCCATGCTGCACTTGGTTCAAGGAGAATGGGAAACGAGAGGGATGCAAGGCTTGACCTCTCTACCCATGAGGCATAGTCCCATTCTGTTTTCCTAAAATAGCATATATCGGGATTTTTATAACCTAAACTCTAGGTTAGTGACCTTGCTGTTCATTTCCTTTGAGAAGAGCTCCTTGTTGTCCATTTCGATTGCCAAAAGTTTCCGGCCAACCAGGACCACCCATCCATAGGACGAACCCATGGCCACATCCACCGCACTTTCCTCAGGGTTGCTTTAGTTGTCTAATTACCTACCACATTTAGTTTAGACACACATAAAACAACTTCCTTAATTAGCCAGTTAAGCACTGGTTCCTTCATGTAATCTTAGCACTTGACATAGAAAAACAATCTCAAACAAGTTTCTTTTCAACAGGTTATCTTATTTATCTTTAGAATATATCCATAAAGTCCAGCCCGCAGGCTAATCCATAATCCAGCCCGAAGGCAATCCATAATCCACCCGAAGACTATCCAATATTCCACAGGGATTACTAATCCAAGATTCTGCCCATAGACTAGTATACGGGCCTCGACATCCAATCCCGAGTCACGTTGGTCTCTTGTGTAGGGCCCGGAAGGCGAGGGATTTACGGCCAGAGCCCCCCCTGGCACCCAAGTGTCCTCCTGCTTCAACTAGTGCTCAACGGAGAGACCTCACACGGCAGGTTCGGTCCAAGTTCCCGGCGTGGCTAACAATTCCCTTGGTTAGGGTCAGGCAGACAGTCGGGGATAACTAAAGGTGCCTCTCCCTTGAGGCCTTCAACTTGAAGCATTAAATATATTTCCATCCTTTACTTCCTTGAGCAAACAATGCAAACAATTGCTCTTAAATTGTTACAAGCACAATCAATTCCAGTGGTCGTTTATTTGGCCAACTACTAAGGAGTGAATCCTTCTCTCCGAATGCATCCAGCATTCGATCCAGGATCAATTGCGACTTGGCAAGATCCCCAAGGGTTTGTTTGTTCACCCTTTTGTCCTTGGGTTAGGGCCATACCCTATTAACCCAACTTAACGAATACCTTAGGTTTTATTAATAGTAAATCCTGGCGACCATGTCGCTCCAAATTATTGATTGATCCTTTGCTCCCAAACAAATACCTAACTTCCCTTAACTTGGAAATTTTTCCCAAGAAAGGTGATATAACAGGATGACTACTCATCCTCTTGCAAGTTAAACTTGCGCAAGAACCTGCCAACCTCAATTCAAGGAATGGCAACTCTCTTGTGATCAAACCACAAGACCATGCGACGTTGCAATTTGTTGAGTGTCGCATCTATTCCAAGGGATCATTTCACCCATTGAATGGTGTTTTCTGGTCAAGGGATTATGATTAAACAAGAAGCAGGGTTTATGGTGTCTTCTTACCCAATCCAATCCTAATTGCACTAGGCTGGTCCTAGGGATTCCAACACAAACCGAGTTTTAACATTTGAACGAATGATCCTTAGGGTAGGAATCCTAGATCGTTACTTGCATGAGCGTCCTCTTGTCCCTACATTTCGTGAATGCGGGTTGGACCTTTGGGTATGAGGGTTTCGACTTGGCAACATCCTTAACGTGCTAAATCCTAGTTAGCACTTGGGTTATTTATTGTATCGGTTGAACCATCCTATGCGAATCCCTTGCGGGTTAGGTGATTTAGATAATTCAATCTACTTGTCTCGCGACAAGGACGAACCATTCCTAGAGATGTTAACTTCATCTAAAGGAGAAAACTAGTTGCAACATGTTACAATTCACGTAAGTACGCGATTCATTGCTTCTACGTGCCACTAGATTCGCAATAACCCTAACTTTTCTTGTTAAGATCAAAAGGCATGTTAAATTGCGGCATAACTTCCATTGATCCTACTAGGACTTGCATTCAAGAATCATGCCCACAATTCTTTTTCTAAGCATTTAAGATTTCATGCTTCAATAAACCATGCATACTTTCCCTAAATACAACTTTTGATGAATGAGTATGATGAATGTGCAACATGCACTCCTTTCCTAACTACAACGTAGTGAAATTCATGCCAAAAAAACTAGAGTTAACCTATTCCAATTTACAATCACATGCCACACGCAAATTCCTAGAATCATTTCCGCGCTCTTCTATTTCCTACGAGGGTTAATGACTTTCCCTAATGAATCATTACAATGAAGATTTGTCTAAAAATGCGACATGCAATTAGTCTTTCCATGCCTAGTGAAAGGTGCACTTAACAATTCAACCTTATAATGATAAGAAAAAGTTATTCTAGGCTCGTCACTTTGAAATGCACGGAAGGCAACTACTGATAAGGTCGTAAGATGCATAGACAACTTACGTTTTTTCGTTCATCACATTGAAAATACCAATGACCGATTTCATATCATGAGCTAATTCTAGTATATGTTCAAATAGTCAATTTATTTCCAATTGCATTTAACTAGGCTAGGTAAATTCGATATGCATAGGTGCTTCCTAGTCCATGAAATTATCGTGCATAATGCATTACTTTTGCGTGGAATTAAAATAGTAAAAAAAACATGGGTTTGTGCGTTTGGGGAAATGTCCACGTGAATGTTAGGAGAAAAATCTCCTGTAGGCGCGACTTGCGACTTCTTGGGGGCTATCATAGGTCTGATTACGGACTTCCGGTTTGCCTTTGCCCTTACGGGATCGGTGAATTTGCTCGCCTTGGTAAGCAGCCTCAAGATCTTGCCCTTCTCCCTCGTACGCAATAGATCCCTTCTGAAGTGTGGATCCTTGAGAATACTGGTCTTGCGGGATTTGGGCTTATGGGAGGCCTTGTGGGGTTGGAGCTTGGATTGTGGAGATGGGGCTCCTACAAAAGCTCTTGGGAATGGGGGCTTTTATGAATGGATTTTTGGAAATTGAGGCCTTACAAGGGGGTTTGCAGAAAGGGCTCTTACGAATGGAGCTTGCGAGAATGGAGGCTTTATGAGCTTCTTTTAAAAACCCCGAGGTGGCCACGCGAAAATAGGGCTTGAGGAAGCTGGGACTTCCCCCCTCGGTGTGCAAGAATTCTTCCACCAGAATGGGTTCCCTTAAAAGCTCGGGGTGGCTAGTGGGAATGGACTTTATAGATGGCTTGTGTGAATGGGGCTTATAGAAGCCCTCTTAGAAGCTTCTTAAAAGAAGCTTCTAAGAAGCTTCTAATGTCGCAGAATGTGACGTACATGACGAATGGGGAGGAATGTGACTGATCAGCTGGCGCAAATTTTGAAGAGGAGTGGCGACGATGGGCGGCGGCCTGGCAGTAATCATAGCGGCGGCCTTCCATGACACGATGGCCTCCTTCTCCCACGGTGTCGACAGCAGCGCCTTCCTCTCTCCACGCACCCTCTGCAGCATAGCCCCGTCTTCCCAGTCCTCCTCCCTCCTCCCCACTAAGGGGGGTTTATATAGCCCAAGGGGGGAGAGGGGACCTCCACCACGTGGGCTGTGCATGCAGCCCACGACTCCCTCATGTAGCCCACCTCTCCCACCTAGCCCATCCCCTTCCCTCCAGCCACGCATCGGCTGGGAAACATTAACAAAAAAATTTGCAATTAATTGAATATTATCCACTTAACCCCCTCCCAAGAGGGTTTTTCCCCGCGGTTATGCGGATTCGAACCCCCGGGCTTGCCTTGCTAATGTGGAGGTCTCAATTTCTCACGTGCGGGTTCCAGATTAAACTACTAGCAATTACAATGCGGAACATAACTTGCACAGGGTTCATGCAGCGTGCACGGAGTCAATATTTACGAGTAGGAATATTACATTGTAGTAGTGGTAGTAGTAGTAGTTTTTTCTTCTTTTCTTGTTTGTTATTGTAGTAGTAGTAGTTGTTATTGTTGTTTTTTCTTCTATTCTTGTTTATTATAGTGGTAGTGGTAGTGGTAGTGGTAGTGGTAGTGGTAGAGAGAGAGAGACAATTGTTGTGGTAGTCGTAGTCGTGGTCGTAGTCATGATTGTAGTAGTAGTAGTACTAGAAGTAATAATAGTAGTTTTCATGTTTGTTGTTGTTGTAGTAGTAGTTTTTTTTCTTTTCTTGTTTATTGTTGTTTAGTTTTCTTGTTTGTAGCAGTAGTAGTAGTAGTAGTAGTAGTAGTAGTAGTAGTAGTAGTAGTTTTTTCTTCTTTTCTTGTTTGTTGTTATTGTAGTAGTAGTAGTTGTTGTTGTTGTTGTTTTTTCTTCTTTTCTTATTTATTGTAGTGGTAGTGGTAGTGGTTTATTGTTGTGGTAGTCCTAGTCCTAGTCTTAGTCATAGTCATCATAGTCATGGTTGTAGTAGTAGTACTGGTTTTATTGTTTGTTGTTGTTGATGTAGTAGTAGTAGTTTTTTTAGTTTTCTTGTTTATTGTTGTTTAGTTTTCTTATTTGTTGTTGTTGTTGTAGTAGTGGTAGTAGTAGTAGTTTTTTCTTCTTTTCTTGTAACTTTGTCGTTGCTGTAGTAGTAGTAGTTGTTGTTGTTTTTTTCTTCTTCTTCTTCTTCTTTTCTTGTTTATTGTAGTGGTAGTGGTAGTGATAGTGGTAGAGGTAGAGAGAGAGATGTTTTGTTAAAGGAATTTGGTAGTAGAGAGAGATATATATATTTTGTTAAAGAAAATGAGAGAGGGAGAGAAAGAGAAAAAGGAAGAAGGAACAAGAGAGAGGGAATAAACATACAATATAATAAAGAAAGAGAAAGAGAGAGAGAGATGGAAGAAGAGAAGAGAATGAATGTATAAAAAAACAAAGAGAGAGTGGTGGCAAGGTCGAGTGAGGTCCAGTGTAATACCACGAGACGGGAAACACTCTAATATAAGTTAACTTGTGGGTGGGTGGAGACTTTACATACATTAATTTTGTTCAGTTACAAGAGAAGAAATCCCTTCTCAAACAATTTAAGAAAGAAAAAAAGAATGATAACAAAAACAAATTGTTTGTCGTAACATAGACAAAATGGAAAACGATGAAGGTCATGATGTTTAAGATAACGAGGTGTATCTTAATCAGCGTGTCCCATGTCCTTGCTCTCAATGTAAGCTGGCAATTAGACGAAAACGTCGATTGTCTATAGAACACGTACGATGCTTCAGCAAGTTTCAATCTGAGATCATTGGTCAGGCGATCTCAGATTTTAAGTAAATGGTAAGAAAAGTGTATATCAATCATGCATTATATTCGCAAGCTAATTGAATACCATATACAAAAACATTGGGTGTGGTTGGAAAATTTTCTATCCAAGGAGGTGACATCTCATCCCAAGGAGGAGTGCACCCTTTGCAGCTAGTTAGAAGAGCTTGTGGGCGTATGATCGATGGAGTGCCTGAGCCAATCCATGACTTGAAAGGTACTACCCAATCTATACTGTCAATACCAGAGAAGACAGACAGCCTTCCAGATGTACCTACAATCTTGGAGCCTGAGATGGAGGCAATGATCGATGCATTGATGCCCATGGATGTCGAGACTCCTGATCTGCTTAGAGAGGAAGCATCCATACCATTATATGATGGGTGCTTAGTATCTCACTTGAAGACACTGCTTGCACTCCTAAGTGTGCAAGAAAAATACGGGTGGAGTGATGCAAGTGTGACGAGTTGTTCAGGTACCTTGTACGTACGCTTCGTTGATTTCTTTTCGACACTATCATTAAAAACATTTATGCTTTTTCAAGATGTTTTATGATTTTTTTTCAGGTTACTAAAGTATCATATATTACCACTTGCAAATACCATGCTTGAGTCTTGTGATGATGCACAACATGTTTTAGAAAAGCTTGGCATGGATTACAATAGCATCCATGCATGTATCAATGATTGCATACTGTTTCGAGGAGAATACGAGACTATGGAGACATGTCCAAAGTGTGGTGCTCACACGTATCGACATGACTTGCAAGGGCAAATCATCCCTCAAAAAGTTCTTAGATACTTTTCGCTTATCCCCCGCATAAACCACATGTTTCATATGTCCGACATGGTGAGCTTGACAACGTGACATACGCAAAATAGATCCATAGATGGAGTTCAACGAGTATCAGCAGATTCACGTACATGGAGCCACATTGACTCTACCTTCCTAGGCTTTGCCCGAGAGCCAATGAATCTTTGGCTTGGTCTTGCTATGGATGGCATGAACCCATTCACTATGCGCTCAACTTCTTATATTGTGTGGCCTATAGTCCTTGTCAACTACAATATCCCTCCATGGATTTCTACGAAGAAAGAACATCTCGTCCTTAGTTTACTCGTTCCCAACCGCTACAAAGTAAAAAATATGGATGTGTATCTTTGTCCATTAGTCGATGAGCTTAAGATTTTGTGGGAGGAGGGGGTCACTGTGCAAGATATGAGCAAGCGTGATGGTCGACGGTCCGCCAATATTTGAGCCATTCTCATCTGGACCATGCATGACTTTTCAGGATTCGGAGAGTGCTCACGTAAGTAGGCTTCTGTACTCGTTGGTAATATCTATCATAGCTATTTCAAGTTTGTATTGACTAGATAGAGGTGTTGGGACAGGTCTAGTTACCTCAAGTTATCATGCATGTCCAATGTGCGGGCCATAGTTAGACTCCCAAAGGTCACGAACCATGAAGAAGATGGTATATCAAGGGTGCATTGCTTTCTTGCCAGAGGGTCATGAACTCAGGGAAGATTTTCTTGGACAACCTCCAGCATGTATGAATGCCCAAAGCTGGTACAAGCTGAAATTGGTCCACACGGAATTACATCCAAACAGAATGCGACGATTCTCAGTTTTCTATGAGTTGCTATATTGGACCCACTTAGAGATCAACCACTTGTTGGATCCCATGCATACTTGGGTAGCTTGCTATGGGACCACATCACAGGAAAGAGAGACACTATAGGGGCACGAATGGATTTGAAGGAGGCAGGCAAGATGGAGGCACTTTGGCCGCAGTCGAGTGATGAAGGTCGCTTGCAGCTACCTCATGCTCCTTGGGTTTTTTCCACTAAAGAAGAGCACATTGTGAAGCAAATAGTCAAGTCTATCTTCACTCCGATGGGTATGCTGCGTTCTCTTAGGTCTACATTTTCTAAAGACGACCGATTATCAGGGCTAAAATCCATGATTGGCATAAGATATGTTAGGTTTGTACTATGAATGGATTGTAAGTGGGCTGCATATTTTTCTATTTGGAGTGTAGTCATTATTCATAATGCTTTCTTGTTTGTGGCAGTTTGTACTATCGATCGAGATCGCAGGATGCGTTACTTTAGAAATACGCAGGGCGATTTACAGGTTTTCGACTTTAGTGCAATGGATCTCACAGGAGATTAAGATGTCCTCTATTGAATCCGTGAGGCGGGTAGCAATGGAGACGGTCTGTCTCTTTGAGAAATACCTGCCTACCAGCATGCTCAGGATACAAATCCACCTTCTTGTAGATGAAGTGGAGATTGTTGGACTTGTCCATACGTGATGGATGTTCTTCTTGGAGTGCTTAATGAAAACCCTGAAAGGCTTTGTGAGACAACGAGCTCGGCCAAAAGGTAGCATGGCTGAAGGTTGGTTGGTGTCTAAGGTGCTAGTGCATATTTCGCAATGGCTACTAACAGTGGATTCAGACAATAATATACTATGGTCGTTGAAGGATGATGATAGAGTGGCCAGAGATGTGGTGGTTGGAAATGGGATAGAAAAAGGAATGGATGCTGCGATGGAGGAGAAAGTGAATCACTTTTGTATGTTGCACCATGCCTCTATGGAGACGTGGCTTGCTAGGTACTAGCAAGCTAGGAAAGATCGAGAGGAAGCACGATCTGAATTTTGACGTAGTACATGCCATCGACCAATTCGATATCCCGAGGGCATGGAGGAGATGCCGCGGTTTATGTCAACTCAATGGTTGCATGGAGCTTTGATCGTAGCATCTCGCGAAGGGACGGAGGTCTCAACCGAGGAGTGGGAATTCTCGAGGGGATGTAGTCCAAAGGTGATGATGTGTTTAGGGTTTGTTGTATCTATATTTTATATGCAACAACTAATTGAGTATTTTAATGTACATTACAAAATATATAGTGCAACGTGGTCGCGTGGATAGTATTTTTGCGTCGAGCGTATTGACAAAATGTACTCCACAACAGATTGTGGTATCATGGCAAGGTTCAAGCAAGAGAGCCAACGACAAGCAACGGATCCAAACACGGTTATAGATGAGATAGAGTATTTTGGAAACTTGCAAAGTATTGTCACGGTGGATTACCGTAGCTTCTCCATGATCCTATTCGATGTGCAGTTGTTCAAAGTGGTACTTGAAGGAGTTCGAGCAACAATTTGACAAGGTCCATCTGGATTTCTCGAAATAGATTCCGAAAAAAAATGGACGGATTTGCGCGACACGTTTGTGTTACCGGCCCATTGTGAACAAGTGCATGAACTCTTGTATTTTTTAATTGTATTACAACATGGTACATGTCACAATAATTAAATCTGTCTTGTATGGAATTGTGAATAGGTAATGTTCTATCCAAACCCCCGATAACCTCGATGGTGGTATGTTATACCTTCAGCTCCCCAAAGTGCGAGAGTATATGATCAAAGCGATGTTCAGAGTATAAATTAGGACAATATGCAAATAGAGGGGTCGATATTGCATGGGGTGGAGGCCACCGAAATCTTGGAGCATGTAGAGGAGCCAGCATCAGCTAACAATGATGGAAATTACAGGAGTCCAAGAATTCTGTGAGAATGAGGTGGACTCATCCTTTTGTGGTGACATGTCTATTGACCTTCCAGTGTATGCGGAGTTGTGTCAGGAGATTGACATGGGACCATAGGGTACTTCATACTTGGAGCATCCACCTACTCATTTTGTTGACGAATTGCTTATAAGGGTACATAAGATATGCATTTAAAGTAAGATCATTTTTTTAATATTTATATTACCGTGCTTTGTATGATTTATATTGATTATGCAAACATCAATTTTTGCCTCTGTAGGTGACCTTTGTGGATATTTAGATAATCAAGATGAGTCAAGGAATGAGTGACGAGGAGCTACAGGAGATCTTTACATGTATCTCTCCAGATCAGATAGCGAGATTCCAAGATATGGCAGACTAGGAGCTGCCTCGGACACCGTCAAGCCGCTCTATTAGATTTACTTCGGCACGCTCTAATGCTTCAGTTTCTAGTGGACGAGGTCGACGCTCAAGACTTGGGCCAGATGAAGGGAGTGGTTCAAGGGGATGCTGTAGAGATCTGGATGGAGTGAGCCCGCGGTCGGCTTGGGATACAAGTGCTACTCCTTACTCTCATGGCGGTTTGAGAGAGCATGGCTTAGGTGATTGCTGTGGAGGTACGGATGCAGTGTCTCTGTCTCATCGTTCTGGTGGAGTTGGGTCACTTCCGGGATTTGTCACACCTGTGGGGACGTCTACTCCACTCACTCCGGCTTTTTCTCAACCATCCGTAGGTGGCACCCCTATGGGTGCTACTTCGATAGATACTACCTTGGTAGGTACACCAGATGTACAAGGGTCTCCTGGATATGCCCAGGAGCGTGGACGAGGTGGGAGAGAATCCATCTTAGGCATACCCCAGAGGGGTATCCCAACCTTGTAGATGATAGGTTAAGAGAGCCATCATCGTGAATGATGAAGGGAGGAGGGTGAAGGCTCGCATGAGAGAGTTGTGCCAACACGTTTTTCGGCACAACATCTTGGATCATTGGAAGAACATACCGAAGGGGAGCAAGGACTACATAGTAGCATCCTTGCATGAGGAGTTGCTAGTACCAGGCACAGCAAATAGGTTTTCTACAGGCTTGATGATGGAGTGCATGCATGCATATATGTCACACGGACGATGCGACGCACACAAGGCACTCAAGAGTGGGGCTTCAAAGCCCAAGTGGCTAGATGCGGACAACTAGCACCGACTCAGGGAGGAGGCTACAATTCTCCAGGACATTGGAGACAGCAATGGGAGGCGGCGAGGAGACGACTAGAGGCCAGAGTGGTCCATCATCTTGGGAGTGGTGGCCACAGGGCATATCTAGAGGACTTTGTAAGTTTTTTTTTTTTTTTACTTGCTCTATCACAATGGCCTACCCTTGATTTTCCCTAGGTGCATGAAGTAGCGAGGGGCTAGGGATTTCATATTCCCTAGATCTAGTGTTCATGGTAGTCATATATTAAAAATGAGAACATTTTGTTTTTATTTTCTTTTTCTCACTCTCTCTTTCTTTGGTTACAAGGGATGAAACTAAGTTGGATCTCATTCTTTTGCAAGGATAGAGCTAGGTGGAGGTTTTAAGTGACTAACTTAGAAAGGAGCGGCATAGTATATATACCTTTCAGTTAACTCTCACGTTCAAAGGTGTAGTGGATAAAATTGAGTTATTACATGTCATGAACGGACTATCACTCATATCCTCTTGTAGGTTCATAAAAATGCTAGCAATGGGGCAGTTCTCATCACGAGTGCACAACTATCTATGCTTGCATTTATATAAAAAATGAGAGGCGGTAGTCGCTCTTCCTCTACAGTGGGCTTTTGCTTAAGAAAGTTTCTTAAGACACACAGATAGTTATAAGTGGTAATAAATGCTAGATCTGGACATGAAGAAAACTCCTCGAGAAAGTGTGCAATAGATGGGTAAAGACCTTTTTAAGTGAAGGTCATGCATTCCTTAGGGGTCACAGTATTAACATTGTAAATTAGTAGAAAATTATACCTTCAATGCACCTTTGGATCAAAGTCTACTCCATATCTCCTTGGGTAGGGCATGTAGGGTGGATTGTCCCTTTAATATGGAAATATGCTTTAAAAAAGTTACATCAGCAAGAAAATACTGAAAATTAGCCACCACATGTGCACATACTTGAGGATATCGGCCCATTGCCTAACAATACAGATCATTGGGTAAGAAGGTCTACACGTGTCAGAAGGCAACCACAGAGGTTCTAGCCATCTTTGGATTGCATTTTATTTACTGATGAATGTGTGCCTCTAACATTTAGAGAGTCGTGTGAAAACAAGAGAAAGTGGGAGCTTGTTATGCAGGAAGAGATGAAGTCTCTATATCTGAATGGGAGCTTGTACCTTTGCCCAAGGACAGGAAAGCTATCCCTAACAAATGGGTTTAGAAGGTAAAATGTATTGATGGGAATCCCAAGTATAAGGAAAGTTTGGTTGCTAAGGATTATGCACAGAAGGAAGGCAAAGACTTCTGGGAGGTTTTTTCACGAATGGTGAAGATGATTATGCTCTGTGTTTTGTTTACTCTCACTACATCCCTGGATTTAGAGTTGAATCATATGGATGTGAAGACTACTTTTATCCATGGTAACCTGCATGAAGAGTTGTACATGAAAACAACTCAAAGGTTTTGCTATTCCACGGAAAGAACATTTGGTTTGTAAGCTAAAACACAGCTTATATGGGTTGAAACAAGCCCCTAGATAGTGGTATAAAAAATTTGATATCTTCATGCCCAACCATGGATTTAAACAAAATCATGTAGATCATTGCTTATACATGAAAAAGAAAGATGATGGAAGCCTTATTGTGTTGGTCTTATATGTGGATGACATGCTGATTGTAAGACAACATAAGAGTACTTTGAATGCTCTCAAAAGGCAACTAAGCTCAACCTTCTCGATGAAAGATTTGGGGGTAACTAAAGAAATTCTAGGCATGCACATTAGAAGAGATAGAGGGCAATACTTTTCGTTTTTCTCATAGGACAAGTACAGATTCAGCAAAGTACTTGACCGATTTAATATTGTTGATGCTAATTCTCTTGGTGTGCCTTTACCACCACATACAAAGCTTAGCAAATTTGATTGCCCAAACGATGATTCCTAGGCTTTGTAAAGGTCTAACGTAAGTATGAACATCAAATCCTAGGTCCCTATGACTAATCTAACGTAAGTGTGATCATCAAATCTCATCAAAGGAAGGCTTTGTCACCACAACCACTAGTGTACCAAAGTTGCAGCCTTAGATAGAGCTTGAAAGATTCTTAATAAATTAACAATACACCACCCTTAATCAATGCCCTGATGCCATAATTCCTAGCTGATTTTAGCTACCATCCTCCTCATAAAGACTAATGCCTCCTTCTATGATACCCAATCGAAATAACTAAATCTAAAAAAATAAAGGAATTCAATTAGAACCATGATAAAAAGGCATTCTTGGAGACACGGAATGCATGCACACTACAAGATATAGACCTTATAGCGACGTTTAAAGCGACGAAAATACAAACAACAAAATTTGCCCCCGTCGTCGCAAAAAGCGTCGTTATTGACGACGCCATAGAATCGTCGCTATTTGCGTCGCTATATACGTCGCTATTGGTGTCGCTATATGCGTCGCAAATGCGACGCATATAGCGACGCATATAGCGACGCCAATAGCGACGTATATAGCGATGGTTACAGACAATTTGCGACGCTGATAGCGACGACAATAGCCACGCCTGCAGTAAATTTGCGACGCAAATAGCGACGGTAACAGAGAAAAAAAAAATTTGTGGCAGGAGCCATACAAAATAGTTTCTGCACTGCTGCATACAAAGCGTTGGCAAACAAAAAGAATGTATACTGAAATCATAAAACTGATAGATGAAATAAATACATGATATCGCATAAAATGCGATTGGTACAATCATAAAACAATATCATGTATACATAGAAAATGTCTACATAGATCGGGCGACTAAAAATTAAAGGTATGTGAGCGCTAAGGATCCAAGGGCGAGCTACAAATCGTCGTCCCCCGAAAGCTCTTCCCGCTGTAAAGGAGCATCAAACGGATTCTGCAGAAAAAGAAACAACATATCAATCCACCATACAATAATGCATTCAAATATCTCATGGTAACTACGGACATGAAAGATGAGAGACTTACTGGGCCGCCGCGTCTGTACAATCGGTCGATCAATGATCTAAGACCGTGCCTCTCTGCATATCGAGTCTCAAGGCCTTGCGGATCGCGATTTGTAATGGAGTGCTGCAAAGAAAACAAAATGCTAACTATTAGAAACATGATTGTCAGTACAAATAATATCTCAAAAAAACAAATAAGCAAAACAAAAGAGAAACTTACAAAGTCCTCCAAATATGTCATGTGGCCGCCACTCCCAAGATGATGTACCGATCCGGCCTCGATTCGTGCCCTCGCCGCCTCCCGCTGCTGACTCCAACGTCCTGGCGAATTTGTAGCCTCCTCCCTCAGTCGGCGCCAGTCATCTGCATCTAACCACTCGGGCTTTGGAGCCCCACTCTTGATTGCCTTGCGTGCGTCGGATCGTCTATGTGACATGTATGCACGCATGCAATCCATCATCCAGCCCGTAGAGAATCTATCCACTGCGGCTGGCACCGGGAACTCCTCGTGCAAGGATGCTACTATGTACTCCTTGCTCCCCTCCGGTATGTTCCTCCAATGATCCAGGACGTTGTGCCGAAAAACTTGTTGGCACAACTCCCTCATGCGAGCCATCACCCTCCTCCCCTCATCATTCATGATGATAGCTCCTGACCTGCCATCCACTAGGTATCCATAATCCCTAGGAGTGTGCCTCGTATGGGCCCTCTCCCATCTCCGTCCACGCTCCTGGGCATATCCAGGAGACCCCTGAACATCCGGTGTACCGACGGGGGTACCCTCTCCCGGAGTGCCACTGAAAGGGGTGCCACCAAAAGGAGTGCCACCAGAGGGGGTGCCACCAAAAGGAGTGCCACCAAAAGGCGTGACATCTGCCGACGGCTGCGCAAATGCCAGAGTAACTGGAGTGGACATCCCCACAGGTGTGACAAATCCTGGAGGTGACCGAGCTCCAGCTGAACGACGAGACGGAGACACCGCGTCCGTGTCTCCACAGCAGCACCCCCCTGATCCTCCTGCAATCGCAGTCCCTCCCTCTGGCCCAAGTCGCGAGCGTCGAGATCGTCTGCTCGAAGCTGAAGCATCTGATCGCACTGAAGCTGATCTAGCAGAGCACCCTGACGAAGAACGAGACAGCTCCTGATCTGCTATCTCTCTGAATCTCGCGAGCTGATCTAGAGACATACGTGCCATCATCTCCTGAAACTCCTCATCGCTCATCCCTCGACTCATCCTGAAAATATCGATACCTGCACAGATAAAAAATAATGTTAGAATAATCAATTTATACTACACAAAGCACATTAATATAAATCATTTTTGAAAAATCCCTCTTAAAATGCATATCTTATCTACCTTTATGGAAGATCTAAACAACGAATTGAGTAATACAATTCTCCAAGAATGAAGTATTCTATGGTCCCATGTTAATCTCCTGACACAACTCTGCATACACTGGAAGGTCGATAGACATGTCACCACAAAAGAACGAGTCTGCCTCGTTCTCAAAAAATTCTACGACTTCTGTATTTCCATCATTGTTAGCCGATGCGGGTTCCAAGCTTGCGGTGGCCTCCACCCCTTGTAATTTCGATCCCTCTATTTGCATATATTCTTCATCTATGCCTGGAACATCGCTTTGATCGTATACTCTCGCACCTCGAGGAGTTGAAGGTATAACATACCACCATCGAGATTGTCGGGGATTTGGATAGAAGATTACCTATTCACAAACACTTACAAACCGTCTTCAAACCATTGTGACATAAACCGTGTCGTATTACAATTAGCAAGCAAATGACTAGTTGTACCTGTTCACAATGTGCCGGCAACACAAAGGTGTCGCGCAAATCCATCCATTTTTTTCCAGAATCTATTTCGAGAAATCCAGATGGACCTCGTCGAACCGTTGCGCCAGCTCCTCCAAGTACCACTTTGGACCACTACACATCGAATATTATCATGGAGAAGTTACGGTAATCCACCGTAATAATACTTTGCAAATTCCCAAAATACTCCATCTCATCCACAATCGTGTTCGGATCCGTTGCTTGTCGCCGGCTCTCTTGCTCAAACCTTGCCATGACACCACAGTCCATTGTGGAGCGCATTTTGTCAATACGCTCCACCCGAAAATGCCGTCCGCGCGACCACGCTGCACTATATATTTTGTACTGCACATTGAAACACTCAAATTAGATGTAGCAAACAAATTCAGATACGACACATTCTAAACCCCTCATTACCTTTCGACTACATCCCCTCGAGAACTCCCACTCCTCCATTGAGACCTCTGCCCCTTCGCTGGATGCTGCGATCAAGGCTCCATGCAACCATCGTGTTGACATAAACCGCGGCATCTCCTCCATGCCTTCGGGATATCGAATCGGTCGGTGACGCGTACTGCGTTGGAATTCAGCTCGCACTTCCTCTCGATCTTGCCTTGCAATCTGGTACTTGGCGAGCCACGTCTCCATGGAGGCATGGTGCAACATACAAAAGCGATTCACCTTCTCTTCCATTGAGGCATCCATTCTTTTTTCTACCCCATTTCCAACCACCACATCTCCAGTCAGCCTGTCATCGTCCTTGAGCGTCCATAGCATTTCATTGTCTGGTTCCACCGTTGGTAGCCATTGTGAGATATGCACTAACGCCTCTGACACCAACCAACCCTCCGCCATGCTACCTTCCGGACGAGCTCGTTGTCGCACAAAGCCTTTCAGGGTTTTCATGAAGCGCTCCAGGAAGAACATCCATCGCGTATGGACAGGTCTAGCAATCTCCACTTCGTCCACAAGATGCACAAGAAGGTGAACTTGTATCGTGAGCATGCTAGTGGGCAGGTATTTCTCAAAGAGACAGACCGTCTCAACTGCTCCCCGCCTTGCGGATTCAATAGAGGACGTCTTAATCTCTTTCTGTGAGATCCATTGCACCAAAGTCGACAGCTTGTAAATGGCCCCGCGAATTTCTGGAGTTAGGCATCCCGCGATCGCGATCGGTAGGACGAACTGCCACAAATGAGAAAGCATTAAGAATAATGGTCACTTTTCAAATTTCAAAATGTCCACGCTAATTAAAATCCATTCTGTTCACAAACCTGACATATCTTATGCCAATCATGGGATTTTAGCCCAGACATTTGGTCATCTTTAGAAAATGCGGACCTGAGAGAACGATCATACCCGTCGGAGTGCGGATAGACTTGATTACTTGCTTCACAATGCGCTCTTCTTTGGTAGACAAAACCCAGGGAGCGCAAGGAAGCTCCACTCCCCCTTCAGCACTCAACTGCGGCCAAAGCGCCTCCATCTTACCTACCTCCTTTAAATCCATTCGTGACCCTATAGTGTCTCTCTTTCCTGTGATGTGGTCTCATAGCAAGCTGCCCACATTTTTGAAAATATGCATGGGATCCAACAAATGGTTGACCTATAAGTGGGTCCAATATGGCAACTCGTAGAAAACTGAGAACCGTCGCATTCCATTTGGATGTGATTCCGGGTTTACCATTTTCAGCTTGTACCAGCTTGCAGCGTTCATACGTGCTGGAGGTCGTTCAAGAAAACCTTCCCTGAGTTCATGATCCTCCGGCAAGAAAGCGGCGTGTCCTTGATATACCATCTTCTTCATGGTTCGTGACCTTCGGGAGTCTAACTGTGGCCCACACAATGAACATGCATGATAACCTGAGGTAACGAGACCTGCAAGGCGATCCATGACCTAGTGAATACTTGATTGAATGAAATAAAATATAGATATTACCGGCGTGAACAAAGGTCTGCTCACTTGAGCACTCTCCCAATCCCGGAAAGTCATGCATCGTCCACATGAGAATGGCTCGAATGTTGGCTGACTGCCGACCATCGCGCCTGCTCATATCTTGCACCGTGACCCCATCCATAGACCTATTCTGCACATGCCACGTTGTCAAGCTTGCCATGGCAGACGTGCGAAACATGTGGTTTATGCGGGGGATGAGCGGAAAGTGTCTGAGTCCTGTCGATACCTGTGAGCACCACACTTTGGACATGTCTCCATAGTCTCGTATTCATCTCGAAACAATATGCAGTCGTTGATACATGCATGGATGTTATTGTAGTCCATGCCAAGCTTCCGTAAAACATGTCGTGCATCATCACGAGACTCAGGCATGGTGTTTGCAAGTGGCAATATATGATATTTCAATAACCTGAAAAAATCATAAAACACCTTGAAAAATCCATCCATGTTTACAATAATACTGTTTTTAAAAAAAACAATGAAGTCTGTGTGCAAGGTACCTAAATAACTCAGTCACACTCGTATCGCTCCAACCGTATTTTGCTTGCACACTTAAGAGTGCAAGCAATGTCTTCAACCGAGATACTCGGCACCCATCATATAATGGTATGGATGCTTCCTCTCTAAGCGGGTCAGATGTCTCAACATCCATGGGAATCAATGCATCGATCATTGCCTCCATCTCAGGCTCCAAGATTCTAGGCAAGTCGGGAAGGTTGTCTGTCTCCTCTGGCATTGACGATATAGATGGGCCTTGCGAGTGGTCTATTGGCTCCTGCCATCCATCCATCGTACGTCCACGAACTCTTCTAATTGGCCGCAAAGGGTGCACTCCCCCTTGGGTCGAGACATCACCCCCCTGGATACAAAATTTGCCAACAAGACCCAATCTTATTGTGTATGGTTTTCAATTAGCTTGAGAGTACAATGCATGAAAAATGCTAACTTGAAATTACCGTTTGCTGAAAATCTGCAATCGCCTGATCAATGATCTCAGATTGAAACTCGCCAAATCGTCGTACGTGTTCTATAGGCAATCGGTGTTTTCGTCTAATTGCCAACTTGCATTGAGAGGAAGGACATGGGACACACTGATTAAGATACGACTCGCGGTCTTGAACAATAGGACCTTCTTCGTTTGCCATCTTATCTACATTACAGTAAACGAGGCTTAAATGGATAGCTTTATGGAGATGTACGTCAAGTTGCAAGTTGACCATAAACCTTGCATTGTATATAGTAGTCGAGAGATTTTCTGATGTTATATCTCGGCCTTGTATCATGCTCAACGATTTGTTTGTCCCGGTAGATAATTTTTTGTTATATCTCGGCTTTGAGTATAAGTAATCCATTTTAAAATTAATGCGCGCTATTTATGAAATTTTACAACTATAGTAATAAAATTTAGTTCAATCAATTCTACTCATAGTCATAAGACCTGAGAGAAATTATCCTATACTCAATTTAAGGGTTTCTTCTTCTATAACAATAATTTTGGGTTAATTTTGATGAAGTACGTGGCCGTATGCAAAGCACATTGCATACCATTATCGATACGTATATTATCTTAAATTTCCTTCCCTTCCCTCTCCCTCTCCCTCTCTTCCTCTCTTTCTCTCACCCTCTCCCTCACCCTCTCATTCTCTTTCTCTCCCTCTCTCATTTCCTCCCTCCTCCTCCCTCTCCCTCTCCCTCCCTCTTTCTCCCTCTTTCTCCCTCTCCCTCTCCCTCGCTCCCTCTCCCTCCCCCTCCCCCTCCCTCTTTCTCTCCCTCTCTCATTTCCTTCCCCTCCCCCTCCCTCTCCCTCTCCCTCTCTATCTCCCTCTCTTTCTCTTTTTCTCCCTCTCCCTCTCTATCTCTCTTTCTCTCTCATTTCCTAAACAAGCAAAAAATAAAGTGATTTAAACATCCTCCAAGCAAAAGGGAGAGGGAGAGATACAATGCACTCTCCCTCTCTTTCTCTTTCTATCCCTCTCTCATTTCCTTCCCCTTTCTCTCCCTCTCACTCTCTTTCTCTCTCATTTCCTCTCCTAAACAAGCAAAAAATAAAGTGATTCAAACATTAAACAAGCAAAAGGGAGAGGGAGGGAGAGAGAGAATGCACTCTCCCTCCTTCTCCCTCTCTTTCTCTTTGTCTTTCTCTCCCTCTCCTATTTCCTCCCCCTCCCTCTCCCTCTCCCTCTATTTCTCTTTCTCTTTCTTTCTCTTTCTTTCCCTCTCCCGCTCCCTCTCCCTCTCTTTCTCTCTTACTCTCTCGTTTCCTCTCCTAAACAAGCAAAGAAGAAAGTAATTTAAACATTAAACAAGCAAAAGGGAGAGAGAGAGAGAGAATGCACTCTCACTCTCTTTCTCTTTCTCTCCCTCTCTTTCTCTCCCTCTCTCTCCCTCTCCCTCTCCTTCTCTTTCTTTTCCTCTCCTAAACAAACAAAAGAGAACGATTTAAACCTTCAACAAGTAAAAGAAAGAGAGAGGGAGACTCACCAATGAGATATGGCGAGCGTGGGCGGCTTCTCTTTGCAACGAGGGCTCCTCCTCTCCTTCGCGAACAACGACGGTGACGCGGGCGGTGGCGGTGGCGGCGGCGGCGGCGGCAGCAAGTCTCTTCCTCCTCTTCTCTCACAAAGCCTTGGCTCTCTCCCTCGCTCTCGCTCTCAAAAGGCGAAGAAAACAAAATGAAAACGGCGCTCTGGTTTCGGCCGCGCTTTTTTTCCCTGCGGCGTCGCTATTGGCGTCGCTATATGCGTCGCTATTTGCGTCGCAAATAGCGTCGCAAATAGCGACGCCAGTTGCGACGCCAATAGCGACGCCTATAGCGACGCCGATATCCGCCATCGCTAATCGGCGTCGCTATTGCCCCAGTCCCTTGTAGTGGCATAGATTCCATGAAACATGAGAAATGTTTCTACAATTTTTATTTCTAGATCTTGGTTGTTCATATGTGGCTTCTTTTATATTAGTAGCTATGTTTCCCCAGTTGTTTTAGATGTAACATACAAGGACTCTTCACAGTTTCAACTTGCCAACCTATTGCTCATATCTGCAAATAGTACATGCACTATCGTTATACTTTGAGTGTTTCCTATAAAGAATAGGGCTTCTTCCACTTGAATCTCCAATATTGCTTGTGGTACATAATGATGTCTCCACTTATTTGCATATAGTTTTCTTTATTTAGGTTCCTCTCTCACACTATCTTACCTACCTCTTTTTGCTAAACATCCCTCTAGTACAGATATGGTACCCACACATATTCATATTCTTGAAGCACCCTCCTTATTCTTTTGGTACCACAGAATGCAGTCCCTTCAAGAACTATAGTAGTTATCTCAAAAATGAACTCATGTTCTTCTAGAGTAATAGAGACACCATGCCTTTGAGCAAAGCAATCTTTTATTTCTAGTTGAAGACATTAAAGAGCATCCTCAATCATCACAGATTCCTCATTGTGAAGACTTGCAACGCATGGCTTACTTGGTAGAATTATTCTTAGTTGAATTCTATTGGAGCACTTTTTCTTGCATTCACTTATCTCCTTGTACCTTTGAAAGTATTTGTGATTAGCTTTATCAAGCTATTTTGCTTTCCACAAACCTTAGACGAGCCATCCAATGTAGTTAGAGATGCACAATCGAAGCATTGATCTCTATTCTCCACATAAAAAATATCAATTATTGTAGCTGCAACTCACCTCATTGTTGACTTCCTTCAGTGCTCTCAGCTTGTAGTTGATGTCTTCATGACAAGATCTATTGGTCCTTCTTTCCTAAAACTATCTTTAGATTGATCTCTTCATCATTCGACATGCTGTTGAACTATACTTAGCGAAGGTGATGTCCAACCTTTCTTTCTTTTTTTGGAACAGTACTGGAGCTCCCCACGGTGAACTGCTAGGACAGATATACCCCTGCTCTAGCCTCCCTATCCCCACATGCCCTACACCAATATCTTTCATATGCTCACACTGTGAGAAATCTCTCTCTCTCTCTCTCTCTCTCTCTCTCTCTCTCTCTCTCTCTCTCTCTCTCTCTCTCTCTCTCTCGCTCTCTTTCTCTCTCTCTCTCTCCTACCCTTTGTAAGGCACTCCTTATTTGCAAGTGCCAACTAGCGATGATGTGTGTTGTGGTTGAGATGTATGCTAGTGATTATAGGCCTAAAAATGTGTTGTTAAGATTGACATTTGTTACATTGTCTAGTGAAAAAATGATTTGTCTAATTTTTAAAATAAATTCTATGAATGTAATTAATGCTTTGAAAAGGTAGAGGCACTATTTGTATGCATTGAGTTTATAGCATTTGATGGATCCTCACTATTACTATTTGAGTGATGTCTACAATTAAAATGATCTCAAAGGACATAGGGCTGCATTGTTGAACTTATGCAGGATTTCAACTTTGAGACCCATGTGTTGCAAAGGATCCTTTGATCACGTCATTACATACTAGCCATTAGATATGTGAAGTGAAAGTCAAGATGGATTGCTATTAAAAAGCTAAAATGAGTTGGGACTTGCATAAAGGCTCAAATAATATGGAAACTTGAGTGAAGCATGCTTAAGCAAAAAGATAGAAAGAACCTTGTATCTAGAGTGGATTTTCTTTGAATGATGCTCAACAAGGCATTTTATATGAATGTCATGGAGGTGGATTTACTAGGATCATGAGGATTAGTTGTCAACTGTAGACTCACTTCGAGGACAAGTCAACTTATAATGGATTTGCTTTAGATAAAACTTCCTCCTTAAGGATGTGGAAATCAATCCCAAACCTTTCTCATGAAGGTGAAGGGTTTCTAGGATCTCGACTATGAGTTGTCAACTACTAGGCTCAATTCAAGGACAAGTCAACTTATTGATTTTCTTTTGAGCAAGATTTCTCAAGATTTTTGTGCATTGAAAAAAGAATTGTAGCAAGGATTATGGTCATCTTATCACTATGGTACAACAATGTTTATGAGAAAAAAAACATATGATTACATGAGACATGATTTGAGATAGTCATTAAATCTTTTAAAAAGGGATCAAACATGTCGCCTTGTTAACAAAGATGTAATCAATGTCCATCTATGATGGAAGGGTAGCCATGAGTCAAATATTTTGAGCTTTTCAGGCAATCTTTCAATATATCTCCAATGTGTCTACAAGATTTGTTGTGCCTAGGTTTTGTAAAGGTCTACTCTCTCTCTCTCTCTCTCTCTCTCTCTCTCTCTCTCTCTCTCTCTCTCTCTCTCTCTCTCTCTCTCTCTCTCTCTCTCTCTCTCTCTCTCTCTCTCTCACACACACACACACACACACACATGTAATACACTTTAATCTTTCCATTTCCTTATGCACAATTCAAATCTCCCACTTTCTATGGTTCCCAAACTTGAATTTCAAACACACATAATTTTTCACTATATCACAATACACTTTCCTACAAAAGGAAAAGATTATCGTACTATTGTCCTAGCATTTATGATGAAGGATGAATGTTATAGTGGTAGAGTGATACCAATATAGTGATCTCTCTCTCTAGGATCACATTGTCAACTTTTGGGGTCAATATGAAGAGTCAATTTTTATCTTTCATTTTTGAGCAAGCTTCTATATGACTTTTATGCATTGGTGAAAGTAATTCATGTAGTATCGATTCAATATCTTCTCAAAAAATAATGATGTAATACTTGATCAAGCATGTCAATGTAAGTGCATAGTTAGGTGCAGGAAATATCCACTATTAATACCTTCACAATGAAGGAGGGCAAGAAGAATAAGAAACACTATTGGGTTTCTGGTAAGAAGGGGATCTCACTCAAGATTGTCCTCACAAAAAAACCCTACATGTGGAAGATCTAGCCTCAACTACTAAGATGAATGGGTTTGATACCTTTTGGTAGCATGAGCTCCAAATCCCCATTTATGTGTGCCTTCCTTTATTAAATTTTCACTAGCATTCCATGAGAAATGCATTTGAAAAATGTTACTTATATATTTTTCAAAATAATCTCTTTGTGTGTATGTGTACCTTGTATGCATGCATGCACCGCTAAGTAATAGAAAGTATGTCACATGTATGGACAATAGGACTCTTAATGGCTAGATTACCTCTTATTGATAGGAATATTTATGATCCTCTAACTAACGAAGATTATGAGATCTTGGATCATGATGGTGACTAAATCTATGGTTAAAATCTCTAAGAATCATCAACCTCACCTCATGGAATGCTAAAGGTCTATGTTTAGAAAGCCAAAAGGTAGCTTGGAGAAGGTTGTTAAGAGCCATGAGTGCCTAATGCATTGGCCATGCAAGGTTCAAGCTCACTAGTGAATACATTGAAGAACTAGACCTTCCTAGTATCTATGTGTGTTTTTACTCTTCTTCAAGTAGAGGAAAGGGAGGAGTCATCCTATTTATAGAGGAGGAGTTCATTCCCATGATAAAATGGGAGGAAGGAGGGGTTGTTGTTGCTCCTTTAATGAAATACAACAAAATGGTAGTTGTGTGGTCAACATATGGCCCTCTTGCATCCATGAATAGATTAGGGCTTTGGGAAACTTTGAAGGACAAATTTCACAAGAGTGTACCATCTTGGCAAGGGACTAGAACAAGATGCCAAGTGAGACTTACTAGTTACATGCAAATTGTGCCATGATTGCATATGACAAGGAAAAATTGCATCACTTGAAGAGGACATATGATTTGTTGGATGTTTCCCACATGATTGTGGATGGCCTTTGCTTTTTATAACAAGCATAAGGACTAGTCTTAGCAAGTTGCAAGATGAGACAAGACCTATACCAATCAAGGAGGGTGGCAGGTTGTACCACAGTTGGGACTCAAAATCTTTGCAAAGTACCTAGACCACCTATCCAACATACATGGTTGGTTAGCTATTAATGAGCAAGAATATTAACTTCTAGTTTATCAATTTTTGAAACTAGTGCAATTGACTTTCTTTATTTAGGTGTCCCTACTACAAGCTAAAATCTTTTCAAAGGAGGAAGTCTAGTATGTGCTAGAAAGAAATGAAGAAAGGAAGATGCTTGGTTTGATTGTTATCCCTCACATGGGGTATATGAGACCATATGGGATGTGAATTGATAGAGACTTACATGCTTTGCGAATGCTTATGTATTGCAAAGGTGATAATCATGAAGAGTGAAGCTCATACTACCAAAGGTGCTACATGATTCTCAATATGAACTCCTCTATGGAAGGGAGTTAATGCATAACAAAATCCTCAATTTAATGGCCGCCATTGAATTTGCAATACAAATTGGGGGAGACATGGGGATCATCAACATGGATTTAGACAAGGTCTATAATAGGGTTTGGTGGGATTTTTTCACTTCATTCATGGCTAGAATAGGAATGGGGAAACAACCTTACCATATAGTGAATGTACTCTTTAACAATGTAGCCACAAAAGTGGGAGTCAATAGATACCTATCCCACCCTTTTTGGTTTAAGCAGATTAGTCAAACAAGGATGTTTGCTTGCACCTATGCTCCTCACCAAAGTTGGTGATCCACTAGCTAAGATGGTTGATATCAAAGTGTAGAGAGGACTAATCCATGGTCTCCCTCTACTAATAGCTCCCAAACATGCACCCTGCCTTTTGTCAATGATAAGTCAAATCTCATTTTAGTTAATATGGCTAGTTTGGGGCTAACATTTATGAGCAGTTCTAAGGCATAAAAAATAGAAAGCTTAACACATATATTCTAAATCTAGGTTTGGAAGATACCTTGGATTCCTAAATTGGGTTGTAAGATAATCAAGGCGAGGGAAGTTTTCTCGAACCTAGAGTGCCCTCTAGGGTTTAGCATATTGATTGGATACTAGGAAAAAGGGAAAATAGACTAAAGACATTTTGTGCCTTGGCTCTTTGTTTTTGAGGCAACTAAGTAGTGGTAAACAAGATACTCTCAACTTCCTTAATGCTTTTAATAGTAGTAACCCTTGTTAAAAGCTCATGGATAATTCAATTTATTGCTAATGTACAACTAATCCTTGTTAAACGTCCATGGACAATTCAATGTTGTCCATATCAAAGACAACAAATAGTCCCCTCTTGCTAATCAAACTCTCATACATACTATTGTTTATATGTATTGAGCTACTCAAATGTTGGCTAGCAATTAGTTATTTGTTAGTTATATGTTACCATAAAATGGCTTGCTACACCATTGAAATAAGCTTTTGAACGAGTAAAGATGAGCTTTTCTCAAATAATCAGAGCAAATTATTAGAGCAAAAGCAACACGCATTGTTGCATTAGACGGGCATGAAATAAGCAAATTAGAGCCATGTTTGGCATAGGATGGAGTAACTAACTAGATTGAGGCTACCCATTTGTACAAGATGCACCATTTCTAGCTAGTTTCTAAAATTTAATCCAATAAAAAACAAGTCCATAACTACATGTAGATATGACTATTTAACTAGGAGTGGAGAGGGCATGTGTAATGGTGCATGGATATACACATGTGTATATGCATGTACTTGGGGTAAATGGGTCTTTGACAATCTAAGGTTTATCTCCATAATTTCAATCCCAACTTTAACAAATTTATACTTTTTTAAAAGTGCTAGATCTTAAATACCTAAACCAATGCTTCAATTCCTTGTATTCTCTTATACAAAGAGTTTTTTGAGAGAATGCAAGCAATTTTCTATATGTACATATAATTTTCTAATACCAGAAGTGGAGAATGATATTCTTACATTCTCTTATATAGGAAATGTTTAGAGAACATAGGAATTCACTAAAGTGATCTGTAATTTCCTACTATTAGAAGTGGGAAACACATGATCCTATTCTCTTATATGTGAATTTTGAAAGAATGTAGGAAAATTTCTATTTTGATGTGTAATTCCCTACTAGTAGATGTGGAGAATTAAATTCCCTAGCTATATGTAGGGAATATATGAATGCATATATAGGAAATATATTCCTTAGCTATATATAGGGAATATATGAATGCATATATAGGAAATATCATCCAATTTCCTACATTTCATAAAATTTCCTATTTAGGGAATGATTAAAAGTTCATTATGACATGGCTTGGAATTGCAAAGAAGTTAGGAAAGTATAGAGAAGAAGTAGAAAATGGATTGAGGTAGTGAACTTTCATTCAAGGCTATTGTAATCAAAAGCCTATGGAGGCATAGAAACACTGTTAATTTTTATAGCACTATTAGGCTGACTCCTCTCAATTCAGAAGCTTGTAAAGATGTGGTTTTGTTATTTTGTAAAGGTGTAAGGAAAAACAACTCTTTGTTTAGAGTGGTTTTTAGAGCCCTGAAGAAGATTAGCTAGAAAGCTACCTCACGTCACCTAAATGCCTAATGTACATGTATATTTACTATATTAATGCAATCACACTATTAAACAAAACTACATTTTTCAACATACATTGTATAGAAACATGCCTCTCCACCCCCTTGGACCACTTGTAAGCACTATTAATTGGTCATATTATACATGATAAGAACTTGTGATAAGCAAGGAGGAATGATAAAAGTGCACCTTGAATGGCGTATTACTTTTAAACTTGGGTGAAAAGAGGTTGAAGATGAAGATATTGAATCAATGATTGTGTAGTAATGAATGCTCTCCAAGATGAGGAAAGAACAATTAGTATGAACCTCACCGCAAATGGTTAGAACTTAGAGACCTCAAACAATGGCTTCATCCATAAAGTCAAAGTACCATCGATCTAGTAATTATTTCGAATTGATCCTCTTATAAAGAGGATGGCAAATTTCACCAAATGTTCTAACTTGACATGCAATATGAGTAACGCTGATAGGATACATCGTGGACTATCAACGAGCTATTACCGTGTTGGTGGGATAAGGGATGGGACACACGCAATTTGACTTGTGGTAGTCGATGGTGTGGCTGGTATTATGTCTCACTGTGCAAGTGAAGGTGACGTGTCTTTCAGGTATTCGCTTATCAATTTGCACTTAGTGCTCTCTCTCCATTGGAACCCAATTTCGCCTGCTTCTCTCTTCTCTATGGCGCAGTCCCAAGGCATTGATGTGAACGGGGTGGTCGACCTGTGCGTGGCACAAGTTGATGTGCTTGCGCGTGTCTGGGCTGTAAAGTAGCTTCAAAATTCAAATCCTTTACGAAATGCGATATGAAGAAAACTATGCCAGAACGCACAAGTTGATCTACTTGCGCGAGTCTGGGCTGTAAAGTACCTTCAGACCCTTTACGACGAAATGCGATATGAAAAAAATAATGCGCAAGGTAGCTGCCAATAGCGATGGCGTAGTCGGTGAATCCGATTAATATAAATTACAGGCTAGAGGTTATGGTCCTTCTTGGGCGAGGGATCTTATAGGGCGGACTAGAAAACGTCTGCTCTACCTTGCTTTCATCCAACCTATTTCTCTTTGATGTTCTCAAAGAGAACAAAGGTTTCCGTGAGAAGAGGACGTCCACACAGTCTGTAAGGGACCTTAGAAGACACTCAAAGAGCACGGCTTCGCCAAAATGTCAAATTGTAGGTGAATACTATTGTGATTGCGATACCGGGGGGTCAAGAATGACGGGACGGGATACTTTTGACCTAGAGCCCCCACGTTTAGATTTTAGCTTAAAGAGTCACCGTTCTAATAGAACTTTACCAAGGAGGATAAGGATAGAAGATCTTATCGAAGGACGATTTCATATTGACCCATCGACATAAGAAAAAAGAAAGAATGCATTGCAAGTAGCATCTATTGCTTTTTCATTGGTTCTGTGATTGGATAGCATTGTCGAAGGGGCTTTGATGTCGAGGTTGAGGATTGCTCATTGAATAAGATTATTGCTTACAGGATACATCAATATAAATGGAGCGTGAATTAATCCGTTCGAATAAGATTATGGATTAAAGGATCGCATTTTAGAGGGAGATGTACAAGCGCGGGCTGTGCTGATGTGAAAAGCTAAATTCTGCCAAGCTAGCAAGGAGGAAGATCTGTGGGAGGAGGTGGCAATATTTGGTCGCTTCCCCTTCCGTTTTTGACAATAAAAGCCATGGACATGCCCCATGAGGCATGCAGGTCAAGGTGGCAATGCATGAACCAGACACCTGCACCATATCAATGGAACCATTAGTGAGTCGAAGTGGAGTACATAGGAAGGGCTTGTAGGGCACTTTAGCAGAGCAAGCCGAGTGCGTAAACCTCAATAATCACTTTCAATTTCGTGGAAGATTGATTAACGGGATAATCTTAATTAAATTGTCCTGTGAATGAATTGTCATCATATTTAATACGGTATATGTAGCATACCAGGGTTGGTTGTCCTGAATCGGACGGCAGCCCAGCCTCCAAAAGGGACGGCGACTGTGTTGCGGGAAGGGGGGTTGACGAGGTTAAAGGTTTTGGGGTCGGAGGAAGCATTGAAGGTGCCGAAGCCCGTCCCTACGATGTAGAAGTTCTGGCCGTGGAGGTGGATGGGGTGACTCTCGAATCCGAGCGTGGCCGTATCCTGGAGCACAATCTGCACGTTGGTCCCGAACTCCAGCACCTTCACCTTCGTCCCCACCACTGACTGCATGTTGCTGGGATCCACCCCCGTGTAGTTGTACACGAACAAGGGCGTGTCCGGGAAATCTGTCGTGTACACTCCGTTGATGTGATTGTAGTATGCCTAAGCCAATTTAAACAATAGGTCAACGTTAATACGTCGGATGCCCAATTCCACCCGGCCTTCATGATTCTAATTATTCATATATTCGAGCTGCAAGTTTCTTTATTGTAATCTGGCTAGAAACGTGTAACGTACCTGAAGAAGGGAAACGGATGGTGTGCTGAAGGTGACGTTGTTAATTGATGCAGAGAATCGGTTGGCTGGGATGGGGCCAGAGCACGTGGAGCAAGGTTGCAAGGCAAAGCCAACTGTGAAGAAGAGGTTCTCATCGACGGTTTGGGGTACATTGTAGTAGTAAAAACCTCTAGAATACGATTGGCCCCTCAAGCTCTGAGCGAATTTCGCCGCGAACGCAATGTCATTCACGGCTGGGAAACTGGGCATGGGCAAATTCGCGGAAGGCACAGTGCTGGCTCCATTGTATCGGAGTATGGCGGTGGCGGCTCTGGTGGGGTAAGGGACGACCGCCGGGTTCACTGCTGAGAAAACAGTAGTCGATATGAAATACTGGCCTGTCGGCTGGTTGGCCGTGAAGAGCACATTGGTAGTCTGCCCAGGTGCCACCACAACCACGTCTGTCTGGTAGGGCAGCGTATACTCCGCATCGACCTCCACTACCGTGAGGGTGTGGTTGGCCACACCCACAAAAAACTGGAAGCTCAACGCCGTGTTGATGATCCTCAGTAAGTATCTTCGCCCACGCACCACATTGAACACCGGAGTATCTGCATCAAGTTGTAATTGACCATACGGTAGCTTCAATTAGTGACGAGGGACACGATTAGTATCCAGGTTTGAAAAACATCACCATTAAGATGAGTACCCAAGTTTAAAGGAGAATTGGTCCACGTAGTAGCATCAATAAGAGAAAATATAACAATATTCTCCGTCGAGTGTTACCTTGTCGGGAAATGTAAGAGACAAGGTAATCATAATATGAGGCCTCTAGCTTGAAGGTTTGAACTTTTCTTTTCAAGCTGATGCAGTGAGGCTACTACCTAGGTATTAAGGCCAGTTACACAGAGGCAGACGCAATGAAATGGTGAACACATGTGCTACGCTTCTAGATTATATAAGATTAGAGAGACCAATTTACTCGTCGTGCCAAATCGTAGCATACCTGCCAGTGAGCAATCATATAGGGCACCAGGTTGTCCATTGATTGTCAAAGCATCCGAAACTTGGCTACCTCCTCCGATCTGTAATGCTTGGGCAATGACATCTTCAACATTGTCATTCCACCATTCACCTGTTGATCACGAGTTGCAGGTCAGTAAGCGTTATATCATATGACTGGGTCTAGTAGTTATGCCTGCAAATGTAATTAGAGTCCGGGTTTGTGCACCCAATGTGCATAAGCCCTAGTTGATCGGCCATGACGATCGCGACTGAGCAGAATACATATATCTAGTATCTACAAGCTAATTGATTGTATAAAGCATTACCTACAAGAACAGGAATCTCGTTATTGGGAGCTGTGAAAGGGTAGACAACGTTCTGCTGGGGAAGGATGATGAAGGCCCCATGCACGGTGGCTCTCAACCAGCTAATATGGGCATGCCAGAAGAGGGTTCCTCGTTGGTCAATTATTTGGAACTTGTGGACGTAAGAGTTGCCAGTCTGGATGGGACACTGAGTGATATAGGCTGGCCCATCGGCCCACGCACTGAGGACCTGGCGGACGCCATGCCTGCCCAGATTATAACATTCACCGCGATTAACAGGATCACCAAAGGTTTGCTTATCACAATGTTATTTTGATCGAGCTTCTACAATATCATTTATATAAAAGGACTGTATTATTGCTATCAAAGAGAGCAACAGATTTTTTTTCTTATACCAGTGGATAGTAATATTTTCGGCTACCAAATTAGTGATCTTCACAATCACTGTGTCACCCTCTCTCACGTAGACTGTTGGGCCCGGGTATTGGCCGTTGATTGTAACAAGAGCTTTTGTGTGGCAAAGGCGTGTGTAGTTGGCATATTGAACCTGGGTTGTAAAATAAGATCGAACCTCGATTAGCATCAAAAGAGAACACTCCGTATGAAGGCTAGTTATACATCTAGGACGGGGTAGTTTTACTGAGGGAATCTCCTAGGCTAGAGCAGCATAACAGCATGCGCGAGTTGATCAGTTCATTAGTCTCATGATTTTATAGGTTGCAGATCAATTGCAGTATTATTAAATGGTGAGAAAGACCATACCTTCCAGTCTAGCTGATGAGTTGTTGCCGCTTCTGCATGTAGCTGACGATGTTGCAAGAGGAGAAGGGAAAAGGCCAAATGAATTGCAACGATGGAAAGGAGAGCGATGACTGGTTTATTCATGTTCACAAAACAAAACTAATGGTGAAGCTTGCAGGAGACGGGAGGGCAGCAGAGCTGATAATAAGAAAGCTGGAATGCAAGGACGTTCTGTACATCTCAATGCAGGATATAGTGCGCTCATTAATATATATAGGCAGGTACATACTACAGAGACGTGGTTGCCTCTGAGAGAGAGAGAGAGAGAGGCTGAATTTCTGAAAGTCCAACCTGAAGGGTGGTGGTGGAGGGAGTCAACGCGGAGATAGAGGGAACTTAGTCTTACAAGAAGACGAAGGACATTAGTACTACTAACATTAACAATCTCAGGAATAATAGTTTTACTATTACTAAGATGACAAGCGATTAACATTCAGAATCCAGATGCAAGAAGAAGCAGAAGAAGAAGAAGAAGAAGACGGAGGAGGAGGACTCAGGAGTTTCAAATTTCAATCTACAGTGATATCTTCCAAGCTAAACGAGTAACCGCATACTAACTGATTGACCTTGATGTCTGACAGTCCTGCATACATCTTGGGAAAACAACGTTCTAATCTTGCTAAAACAATGTCCTATCTACACCGCCAACGAATACGAGCTTTTGACTAGATTGACATCTACCGCGTGAAAGCTGTGTTTTACACACACTGACCCACTCGCTCCACCCACGACCACCCCAACACCCCCGCCGGCCCCGGCCCCTCTGTCCCTCATATTCTCCCTACATGTTTAGACTTCAGCGCATTCTCGGACGATGATCGACTTCAACGCACTCTTTAACTTGTGATGACGTGGATAGATTGGCTTGTGTGCAGAGATTATAGTTCGTTGACCAATTCTATAATTCTCTATGGGCATGAACGTGGGAAGGGTGTCAAAGCGGATGTGAACCCGTCTAGAAGCTTGGCCTTTGGCTTTCCCCCGGGCCCGTTCAACCACAGTTCACAGCTCGGAAGAATTGCTTTGTATAACGTTTTAAGGACGTTTTTCCACAGTTGGGCTAGTGCTGCTAGAATAAAACTAACTACAGCTCCTAATGCAAGACAAAATATTTCGGAGCTGGGATCAAATATAGTTCCCCAATAATAGATGAGGGATGTAAGGAACTACTAGAAGTAAAGATATTCACACTTCTAGGCATTCGAATGGGGTTTGGAGCCACTCTTACTAAAGGTGGGACTACGTGATAGGAAAGGTAAAAAGGAAGTTGGAGTATCTTAAAGGTCTGCCATTCTCCTTTTTAGGGAGGAGAATAGTACTTAAACGAGCTAAAACTACTTGAGAGCTTAGCCAAAAACTTCTATGGTCAGGAGATAGTGATAGGTCCGCATTACCAAAGGTCACCTAGGAAGATAGCACTCTCCCTAAAGAGGAAGGAGGATTAGGTTTGCCCAACCAGATGTTAATAGCTAACCAAATGGCAACAAAAATGCATATTAAGAGCCCTCCAACATGAAATTGATGTTTGGGAAACTATGACTTTCAATAGTTGGCTCATCTTCCAATTAGAAGAGCACCCAAGATGGAAGCGACTTAATGTAGTCATCATTGCATTTAGCAAATCTAAAATAATAATCTAAGGGTACCCAATGTTGGGAGTAAAGGTGCATGTTCCTAGTTGCCAGTATATTACTACAGTGGTAGTATCTGCACCTATTCACTATAGGCGGCGGATGTCCATCACTATCACTTCATTCTTTATTCTTTTAGTGACATTTGAATAAAGGGAAGGCCGGTCACACATTGTTAATGTTGGAGCTCCCACATCTTGAGTCTCTCTCTCTTATTTTCTTGCTCTATCTGCTATAGTTCACATCTCTCTTGCTTGTGCTTGCTTGTGCTTTTACTTGGGCTTCTCCCTTGAATTGGTATCAAAGCCTTCTTCTCTATGAGCTTGGCATTGCTTCAACTCTCATTCAAGTTACCTACAGCAAGGTTTCATCGTTGGTAGCCATAGCTCCCCTCTTGAGGTTCATATGAAGCTGTCATTACTCAAGTGTTAAAACATGGATCTAGAGCATGGTAGGAGTTATGGAGAATGAAAGATGAAGTCAATACTCATGTTAACATAGACAAAGAGAGACCAACTATTGCACAAGTGAATTAGGTTCCAAGATAGATTAGCTTGGACTCATAAAGATAATCTTGTGTAATGAATTGACACTAACAAGTCACTAAGTGAAAGTACAAAGCATCATGATATTGCTACACGATTCCATTGTCAAGTACAATGCTTTATAGAAGTTGGGTTGTTCCACTCTCCTCACTGTGTATATGGAATTCAAGACATCTCTTCTTGGAGCATACATCATGTGTCATTTCTCAACACCCCCTCTCAAATGTTGAGTTCCTACACTTGTTGGCTTTTGCCCCCCCCCCCCCCTTCATGATGTCATGGCCCGAGAGACTAGCTCATAGGTAGCCTAGTTAAGTTAAAGTTTGGAACTTTACATCTTTGGTAAGGGCTTTTACAAAGCAAATCCATTAAGGGAAAAATAGAGACCCACTATGGGAAAATAAACATATGAAAGATACAATGAAAATTTCTTTAGAACAATCTGTCAAAGTTGTTGATGGTAGTAGAAGCATCTTCTTCTTCTTCTTCATTCATGAATTGGTTCTGGGGGTGATCATTCTATATCTACTGTGCTCTTTTCTTGTGGACATTCATCGGCTATATGGTCAGTTTTACAACAATAGTGACATGTCATCTGATTTTTGTTGTCGGTGTTGAGTCCTGGACCTCTTCCTTTGGGTCCAGCAGCTCCTTTGGTGTATATGAGATGTTTCCTAGATGATGGGATACTATCTTTTGCATTTTGTTCTTCTGTTTGTTCTCTTCATCAAGAAGAGAGTGCTCAATATCTTTAAGTGAGAGTTGGAAACATTACTTAGTATTGAAACAAGGTTCTTATATGGTTCATGATTAACACTAGCAAGTAGCAGTGCTATTGCCTAATCCTCATTAATGTTCTTTTTAAGAGTTGCTAGTTGAGTTTTAAGGCTCTTGAACTTACATCCAACTTATAAAACTGCATAAGTAACATTACAAGGATATAGAGGCATAGCAATGGTGCTTTCCGACACAAATTAGCGACGTCGCTATTTACGTTGCAAATAGCCACAGTACTCAGATAAAAAAACGCAGGCCGAAACTCGAGTGCGTTATTTTGCGCGAACAAACGAAAGAGAGAGCGAAAGGGAGAGTGAACTCCATCTTGCATTTGAGAGAGAGAGGGAGAGAAAGAGAGAAAAAGGGAGAAGGAAAGCTTCTCACCGCCGGCGCTGCCATTTGCAAAGAAGAGAAGGAAGTGTACGGAGGATGAAGAGGAGCCGTCGTTGCGAAGAGGAGCCACCGAATCCATCCACGGGCCTTCGTGGTGAGTGCATTGTTCCATCTTTCTTTTTTTTTTTCTCCTTTTCTTTTACTTATTTTTGTTAAAAATCATGTATATTGAGAGAGAAAGAGAGAAAATGAGAGAGGGAGAGGAAATGAGAGAGGAAAAGAAAGAGAGAAAAGGAAAGAAGGAACGAGAGAGCGAGGGAGAAAACATTAAACAATATAATAGGGAAAGAGAGAAAGAGAGAGGAAGGGAGGGAGAGAGAGAGGGAGGGAGAGGTTGTTGTTATTGTTTTATTTATTATTCTTCTTTTTTCTTGTTTGCTATTGTTGTGATAGTAGAAGTAATGGTAGTGGTAGTGGTAGTGGTAGTGGTAGCAGTAGCGGTGGTTGTTATTATTTAATTTCTTATTTTCTTGTTTATTGTTGTTGTGGTAGTCGTAGTAGTAGTAGTGGTAGGGTAGTGATAGTAATAGTTGTTGTTGTTTAATTTTTTCTTTTCTTGTTTATTGTTGTTATGGTAGTCGTAGTCGTGGTCATACTCATCGTAGTCATGGTTGTAGTAGTAGTACTAGTAGTAGTAATAGTATTTTTCTTGTTTTTTGTTATTCTAGTAGTAGTTTTTTTTCTTTTCTTGTTTATTGTTGTTTAGTTTTCTTGTTTGTAGTAGTAGTAGTAGTAGTAGTAGTAATAGTAGTAGTAGTAGTAGTAGTAGTAGTAGTTTTTTCTTCTTTTCTTGTTTGTAGTAGTAGTAGTAGTTGTTGTTATTGTTTTTTCTTCTTTTCTTATTTATTGTAGTGGTAGTGGTAGTGGTTTGTGGTAGTGGTTTGTAGTAGTAGTAGTAGTAGTAGTAGTAGTAGTAGTAGTAGTAGTAGTAGTAGTAGTAGCTTTCTTGTTTGTTGTTGTTGTTGTTTTAGTAGTTTCTTTTCTTTTCTTATTTATTGTTGTTTAGTTTTCTTGTTTGTTATAGTAGTAGTAGTAGTAGTAGTAGTAGTGGTAGTTTTTTCTTCTTTTCTTTTTTGCTGGTGTTATAGCAGTAGTAGTAGTAGTTGTTGTTTTTTCTTCTTTTCTTGTTTATTGTAGTGGTAGTGGTAATGGTAGTGGTAGTAGTAGGGAGAGAGAGATGTTTTATTAAAGGAAATTGGTAGTAGAGAGAGAGAGATGTATCGTTAAAGGAAATGAGAGAGGTAGAGGAAGAGAAAAAGAAAAAAGGAACGAGCGAGAGGGAATAAACATATAACATAATAAAGAAAGAGAAAAAGAGAGAGAGATGGAAGGAGAGAAGAGAATGAATGGATAAAAAACAAAGAGAGTGGTGGCAATTTGTGGGTGGTTGGAGACTTTATATACATTATTTTTGTTGAGTTACAAGAGAAGAAATCCCTTCTCAAACAATTTAACAAAGAAAAAAATAATGATAACAAAAACAAAGTGTTTGGCGTAACGTAGACCAAATGGAAAATGATGAAGATCATGATATTCAAGATCGTGAGGCATATCTTAATTAGCGTGTCCCATGTCCTTGTTCTCAATGTAAGCTGACAATTAGACAAAAACATTATAGAACACATACGATGCTTCGGTGAGTTTCAATCTAAGATTATTGATCAGGCAATCTCAGATTTTGTGCAAATGGTAAGAAAAGTGTATATCAATCATGCATTGTATTCGCAAGCTAATTGAATACCATATACCAAAACATTGGGTGTGACTAGCAAATTTTCTACACTACAACAAAAAGGCCTCATAGACGCACATTTAGATGCAATTTTTGAATATAGAGAAAAACTTACGGACGTGTCTATCCACCCGTCTATTTGCGCGTCTACCATTTCGTGTCTATAATCGCATATATCAACGAATTTACATGCACAAATAGACGCGCAATAGACGCATATATACACGCGCATATAGACACGCTGATAGACGCGCTTTTACAAGCACTGATAGACGCGAACGGAAAACAAAAAATGTTCTTTTTTTTTTAAAGATATTTATTTTTTTAATTTGAATTATGAAGCGCGTATATGAGCGCGTGTAGTCTGCATTATAGACGCGCAAATAAACGCGAATTATCTGCAATTTAGACGCACTGATAGACGCGCGCAAAACAGAACTGGAAAAAACCCATACATCAGATTGAGTATTTGGGAAAAAGACAATGTATCTTACGGGCACGATAATTGAAAATAAAAGTCCATGTATTCATTATATATCAAAGCATTTACAAGGAAAGTTTAAGTGCTTATGACCTACAGCGTGGCCGCAAGCAATAGGCTCAAAGAGATATCATACATATACAAGAAAAGAAGGCCTCATGAGGAGGTATGGTGCTCCTCTACGAATCTGAAGAGGAAACATCCTCGCTAGTACCACCATGGCTACTAGCGTCGCTATCCCCCTCCTCGCTATGCTTCACATCCGGGTTCGCCTACACACACAAAAGATCAGGGTTGCTTACATAGACAAGGTGGAAAAAAAGTTATAATTAGTTATACTTTTAATAGGAAAGTAAGAAAAACATACCTCCTCTGGCTGTCGAATCCTCATGGCCCGGTTGTATTGGTCCTCAGTGATGAGACCCTCCTCATAAAAGTGAAGCCATGTCGCTGTGCGGTTATGGCCTCGATGGTAACCTACCTCTCTAGGAGTAGGTGTCCTACCAACAATGGTAGTCTACAAAACATTTAGAGATATACAAACAATTATGAGTCACAATATATTAGACTAAAATATATAAAGAATTGAAAGAAATATAAATTTAAAAAAACTAGAAATCAAAATATACTTACAAACTTTGCCTCCCACGACTCTCTGCCGCCCGATCCGTAATGCGACGATCCCATTGTTTCTATTTGGATCTGTCGCGCCTTTGCATACTGGCGACTCTTCACTTTCTCAGCTGCTTTCTTCTTGGCTTTCTTCCACTCTACGTGGTGGCACATAGGTGGTTGGCTATAGGCTCCATGCCCCTCCTCCAGCCTCCACAGTGAGTCCCTGGTCTATGTCATGAGGTGGGATCTTTTGTTGTGAAGCATATCCCTCACTTTTGTACGTCCCCAATCATCCGGGAATCACTGACCCTCAGGATTTGGGTACCTCCTATGGACTGCCCTCAACACCTCTTGCCACAAGCCGCTTTTCTGATTTTTGAAGGCAATGAAACAATCTTTATACGTCGCATGCATGATGCTCCTCATGTACACCATTACATCCCTTCCCTCATCATCATGAAAGATGCCACCAACATCTGTAACTCTATAGATCTACTGGTGAGGGTGATCGCTCGCCACCTCCTAGCCAACCCCCACACAACCCTCGTCCTCCCCCTCGACTCTCCCTCCTCCCTCTCTGTCGACTGCCCTCTACCTCGCTGGACGCACGAGCTTCTGCAGATGCACGTGCTTCTGCAGATGCCTGTGCTTCAACCGATGCACGTGGATCGCCTGCAAATGGAGTACCTGCATATGGAGTACCTGCATATGGAGTACCTATATGTGGAGTACCTGCATGTGGAGTCTGGGAAGTAGTGCCAGGCAAAGACGCCAGAGGCGTCCCAAACATGACACTGAACACCTCATCCGCTGTGGGAGAGCGGCCAAGGTGTCTGGTCATCTCTCCCATGAAGTCTTCCCTACTAGGAAAACCTCCAAAAAATGCATTGATCCCCCTGCCAAAGGAGGCCAATGTATCATTCATGCGATCCACATCTGCGTCATTGCTAGATGAACGAGGATACGACATCTGCAAAAGAAACACAGAAAAAAGACAAATTTATTTGCATACAAAAAATCATATATTACCTACATTTTCAAAGAGCTTTTTTTAGACATTGAGCATAACACTTAAGTGCTAATGCTTCTCTTAAACAAGAAAACTGATAAACACAAACATGGGATTGGTCACATTCATTATTGCAAAAATATATTGTTTACTATCAGAACTGGGGGACCTGGCACGTGTATCCCTGCATCTACATTGCAGGTTAGACGTGCCCTCAGATGCGCTCCAGAGTGAACCTTCTGTCCAGCGCGTCTATCTGCGCATCTAATATGCAGCACAGATGCGCTGTCAAATGCGTATCCTAGGTCAATGCGCGTGTATAATCACGTGTAGACTGCAGGTCAACCTTCTGTGTAGCGCGTGTATGATCGCGTGTACACTACAGAGCACACGCGCCAGCACATACGCTCTAAGATGCACCCTCAGAAGCTCAGAGAAGAAACATTTTTCGCGTCTATGTCTGCGTCTACATTGAGATGTAGACGCGCTTGGTCGGCCGATTTTAGGCCGACGACCGCCATTGACGATTTATAAAATGCAATACATAATGGAATCACAAATCCTAAATACACAGACAGAGCAGAGAGAGGAAGAGAGAAACAGAGAGAGAGAGAGAGAGAGAGAGAGAGAGAGAGAGAGAGAGAGAGAGAGAGAGAGAGAGACTCACCTTGGGTGTTTGGTGTGGCGGGTGGTGGCGCTTCTTCCTTCTCCTTCTTCCTCTCCTTGGTAAGTTACCCTCCCTTGATGCTTGCTTGCTTCTTCTTCTTGTTCTCCTCTTTCTTGTTCTCTCTTTCTTCCTCTCCTTGGCTTTCCTTTTTCCCTTCTTGTGTGTTTGAAATGAAAGAAGAGGTGAGTCATGAGGAGGTGAGGCATGAAGAGACTAGGAGAGGCATGAAGAGACTGCATGTCAGCTAAATTCAAACTTCAGAACTGTAAAAAACGCAGGAAAGGAAAGGCGCAGTTTGAAAAGAAATGATTTAAGTATGGTTTGAATTTTGACGTGTGCGTCTATTTTCGCGTATATATGTGCGTCTATTATTCAGATAGACGCGAATAGAGATGCATAGTTAAACGCGGATATAGACGCGCATTTGATTTATCATAATTTTTTGTTTTTAAGATAAGTTTTGATAGTGAATTCTTATCATAAGTTTTAATGTATTTATGATGATTTTTGTGTATTTAAAATTAAGATCTTATGTAAACATATAAATGACGAATATTTTGATGTTGTCATGAATTAGGTTTAATCATGTCGACGTCGTCATCACCTAGTGCGGTGCAAGCTGGTGAGTCAATGAGCACATCCTCAAGTGAGAATGAAACATTGCGTCTTCATAATCGAGATGCATGGCTACGACGAAAAATTAAATGCATGTGTGATCGTTGTCGAGGGTGTATTTTTCGAGCACGTCGAATTGCAATGTCACACCTCAGATTGTATGGAGAATGGGACCGAGAAAAATCACCGGTACTCATTATTTTTTTTTACCACTAAGATTGCATGTCTATGTTACGGGAATTATATATCAACGTACATGAAACTCCCTTTTGTGGTTGAGCAGGATGTGGTGCCACATCCTCCATCAAGAGGCTGCAAAACGTCGACGCGAGGAGGCAGAGTCTTCAAGAAGAGTAGAGACTGACGACCATGATAGTAGCCCTCATGAAATGTCCCATCAAGTCGTAGAGGATGAGATTTTGGACAACATGGTACACCATCTATTCTCGCAACCGGTTCAGGGAGAAGGTCACTCTACGAAGCCAGATGATCCACTATATGTACCATCATCTACTCCGTTGTATGAAGGTTGTACGTACTCCGTTCTTCGTGCGTCCCTCGAGATACTTAACTTGCAAACAATTTATGGATGGAGTAATGTCAGTTTGGATGCGTTATTGAAGTAGGTATCAATTCAGTTTGGCTTATATATGAATCATAATATTAATTGTTAATTCTATTTTGAAATCAGACAGAAATATATGTTGGTGGTTTTTTAACTCACTTTTAAAAATATATGTAGGTTATTATCACAAATGCTTCCAAAAGGAAACAAATTGCCAACTAAGAGAGAGCAAGCAAGACATTACTTGACATCTCTGGGAGGCCTCGATTATGTCAAGATCCATGCATGTGTCAATGATTGTGTCTTATTTCGTGGGATTCATGAGTTCGCACGAGAGTGTCCTGTTTGTGGCGAATCAAGATACGAAGTGGAGATGAAGTCAATGGATGTGCCTCGTAAGGTTTTGCGACATTTTCCAATTGTTCCATGTATAAAACTTATGTTCAAGTGTAAGTCTATTGGAAAGCTCATGTCATGGCATGCTAGTCATCATTCAAGTGATGGAAAATGGAGGATCCCTGCAGACACACCGGCATGGCAACATATAGATAATGTGGCCCATTTTCAAAGAAGAGCCAAGAAATTTGAGATTTGGTTTAGGTATGGATGGAATCAATCCATTTGGCATCAAAAGCACATCATACAGTGTATGGCCAGTGGTATTGGTGAATTATAATATTCCTCCATCCATGGCAATTAAAAAGGGACATGTGATGTTGTCCCTTCTGACTCCTAGAAAGCACAAGGTAAAAAACATGGACATTTACTTAGAGCCTTTGATTGAAGAGTTAGAAATGTTATGGGAAGGTATTGAGGTGCAAGATACAAGTGCATCTGCATCCTCTAGAGATTTCACATTGAAGGCCATGTTGTTGTGAATCATGCACGACTTTCCAGGATACGGAAAGTATTCAGGTACATGTATATAACTCTATATTTGAAATTCAAGACTTGAATCAATTGCATTTTATTAATTCACTTGTTTTTTCAGGTTTAACCATGTCAGGATATCATGCATGTCCTATTTGCGGTCCCTCTCTAGTTTCCTCTAGGCCGGCACGTTTAAAGAAGGTTATCTACGGCAATCATCATTGATTTCTTCCTATTGACCATCCCAAATATGTTCTCCCTACTAATGGAATGGCTCCACAATCTCTAACCATTCGAGATTGGAAGGAGAGATGGATTAATGCCGACAGCCACCCTCCACTCGGCATGAGTCGGTAAGAAGTGCATTTCTCTCGATTGACTTTAAAGTATTTAGCATGATGAATTGTTTACATAATATATTGTTTGTTTGTTAAGTTCTCTATATTTTTTCATCTTCCGTACTAGACTGAACTCAAGATCAATCACCTGTTGGACCCCATGCACATATTCAAAAATGTTGTATCTACATTATGGGATCACTTGATAGGGGCTCGTGATTCAGTTAATGTAAGGGAGGATTTACGTAACATTTGTCACATGAGATGAGCCTGGCCACGCATTGGACCCAGAGGAAAGATTGAGCTACCCCATGCACCTTGGATGTTATCAAAGAACGAGGAAAAAATAGTGAAGGAACAAATATATAGCTTTCGAACACCCACAGGATGTATGAGATGTCTCAAGGGAGCCTTCATAAAGAAAAAGAAAAGAGGTGTGGAGCAACTATCTGGTTTGAAGTCCCACGATTGTCACAAAATGATTCAAGTAAGGGTATCTCTAACCATGAATCTAGTAATTAGTGGAGTAACTATGTGAATTTTGGGGTATGATGACTTTTTCCTCAACTAATCATTTGATCTATGAATATGGTTTACATTCAGTTCGTACTTCCTACTAGCATATCCCATTGTGCCTCCAAAGATGTACGTGATATCATTTACAAGATGGGAGAGCTTGTGAGGTGTGTATACATTGTATTTTTTCATTATATATCTTTAAATTTCTACACAAAAATAAACAATTCTCAAGTACATCTTGACAGATACGTGAGCTCGAAGGAAATTGATCCAAACACATTGCAAGATGCTCGAGTATTATCTGTTGAGGTGGTTTGTTGGTGGAGGAAATTTTTCCTCGATCCATTTTGACTACTCAATTACATTTACTCATACATTTGATTGATGAGATCGCACTTTGTGGGGCAATTCATGTAAGGTGAAAATGGAGAGAATGGAAAAAGAGGAGGAAATTAATATATCTCAAGAACAGTGGGAATACGCACGAGGTTGCTTATCAAGGGTGAGACATACTATCAATTAATTTGTTTCTATAAGTTTTATTTTATATAAATATTTGAGATGTTTGATCTTTTATCTTTTACTACTAGTGCATATTATTCAATGCACTTTGGTGTGAGGGTAAACATCTTCGAACTCAACGTATACATGAAAAGAGAAATATCCAAGATTGTGGTGTCCTTGCTCACTTCGAGGCTGCCAATGGTACCATGGAGGTTATTGTGGCTTGATCCAAGATATTCTGGAGCTTGACTTCAGACGATTCTTTATATATGTACTGGATGTGAAGTGGTTTAAAGAAGTGGTAACAAGTGGTGAGCATTGCACAATCAGACGTTATCCAAGTGGTTTTGTAATCATTGACTCTACAAAATTTCACCAAAACAAGAATGACACATTAGTACTACCTCAACAATGCGAGCAGGTATATATGCAAAGCCTAATTTTTTTATATGTATACATGTGATACATATACACAATATAATAAGTACTTAAGTTTTTTGCTTTTGTTTTTCAAATATAGGTTGTGTATCATCCAATGGAAAACAATAACTGATGGTGGTATGTCATCCCTATATCTAATCGTTCAAAACCAATATATGGTAATATTACCGACATGGAGATAGCAGATGACAATCCAACAATTAATGATGATGTGCATAATGACACCATAATGGATGATATGTGTGATATAGTACAGGATGAACCTCGCGAGGATGTTCAAGGAAACGCAGAAGAAGACAATAATGTGATTGTCGATGATATTGATGAAGTTATTGAGCAATATAGCAACACATCTGATAGTGGGATAGACTTATTTGTTTCGTTACCTCTTGGTAACATAGACCTAGAAGTAGATAGTTTAGCAAGGGCTGATCTCATTTAAGATGAGATGGATCATTCACTGTAACATACTTAATTTGCTTATTGATTCAATGTGTATTCCTAATTCTATGTTTTTTATCATGCGCACACGTGCATACTCAAGAATCAATAGTTAATTTTAAAGCTAAATTGAATTTTCCATAATAAAAAGGAAGTATCTTTTATCATCTTCAAGTACGTAGAGAAATTATGAGATACATATTGCAATGTTTGCTACTAATTGTAAGGTTTCTGTCGCTTGCCGCTAATTACTTATATCAGGCTTGTCAACTGGAGGAACTGCCATTCATTAGAGAGCAATGAAAAAGTAATTATTAACTCTATTTTTTTAATTCAATGATTCAATGTGTATTCTTAATTCTATGGTTTTTATCATGCGCACATGTGCATGCTCAAGAATCAATTTCAGGTGGTTAAATAATTATTAACTTTGGTTTTTTAATTATGTGAATTGCTAATTTTAGGTGGTTAAATAATTGTGCGTCTACTGGCGCGTCTATATTAGCATCTATTTGCGCGGGTATATAGACGCAAAATTCGCGTCTATTTACACGCACGTTTACACGCACTTATAGACGCTCTGATAGACGCGCCCGACTTTGCGCGTCTATGCCTTGTTTCTGTTGTAGTGCTATCCAAGGAGGTGATGTCTCTTCCTAAGGAGGAGTGCAACTTTTGCGGCCAGTTAGAAGAGTTCATGGGCATGCGATGGATGGAGTGCCTGAGCCAATCCACCACTTGGAAGGTACTACCCAATCTATACCGTCAATACTAGAGGAGATAGGCAGCCTTCCAAACTAACCTACAATCTTGGAGCGTGAGATGGAGATAATGATCGATGCATTGATACCCACGGATGTCGAGACTTCTGATGGGCTTAGAAAGGAAGCATCCATACCATTATATGATGGGTGCCGAGTATCTCGCCTGAAGCCACTGCTTGCACTCCCAAGTGTGCAAGCAAAATACGAGTGGAGCAATGCGAGTGTGACCGAGTTATTCAGGTACCTTGTATGTACGCTTTGTTGATTTCTTTTTGGCACTATCATAAAAAATATTTGTGCTTTTTCAAGGTTTTTTATGATTTTTTTTCACGTTACTAAAATATCATATATTACCACTTACAAATACCATGCCCGAGTCTCGTGATGATGCGCGATATGTTTTACGAAAGCTTGGTATGGACTACAACAGCATCCATGCATATATGAACGATTACATACTATTTCGAGGAGAATACGAGATTGTGGAGATATGTCCAAAGTGTGGTGCTCATAGATATCGACATGACTTGCAAGGAAAAATCATCCCTCAAAAAGCTCTTAGACACTTTTCGCTTACGCCCCGCATAAACCACATGTTTCGTATGTCTGGCATGGCTAGCTTTACAACATGGCATGCACATAATAGGTCCACAAATGAAGTTCAACGAATTTCACCAGATTCATACACATGGAGCCACATTGACTCTACCTTCCTAGGCTTTGCCCGAGAGCAAAGAAATCTTTGGCTCGGTCTTGCTATGGATGGCATGAACCCATTCGATCTGGGCTCAACTTCTTACAGTGTGTGGCCTATAGTCCTTGTCAACTATAATATCCATCCATGGATTTCTACGAAGAAAGGACATCTCATCCTTAGCTTGCTTGTTCCTGGCCACTACAAAGTCAAAAATATGGATGTGTATCTTCGTCCATTAATCGATGAGCTTAAGATTTTATGGGAGGAGGGGGTCACCCTACAAGATATGCCAATATTCGAGGCATTCTCATCTGGACCACGGATGACTTTTCGGGATTCAGAGAGTGCTCAAGTAAGTAGGCTTCCTTTCTCATTGATAATATCTATCATAGCTCGTTCAAGTTTGTATTCATTGGATAGAGGTGTTGGGATTGCTCTGGTTACCTCAGGTTATCATGCATGTCCATTGTCTGGGCCACAATTAGACTCCCGAAGATCATGAACCATGAAGAAGATGGTATATCAAGGACAAGCCCCTTTCTTGCCAGAGAGTCATGAACTCAAGGAAGGTTTTCTTGGACAACCTCCAGCACATATGAATGCCCAAAGCTGGTACGAGCTGAAAATGATCCACATGGACTCACATCCAAATGGAATGCGACGGTTCTCAGTTTTCTACGAGTTGCCATATTGAACCCACTTACAGATCAATCACTTGTTGGATCCCATGCATATTTTCAAGAACGTGGGCAGCTTGATATGGGACCACATCACAGGAAAGAGAGACGCTATAGGGGCACGAATGGATTTGAAGGAGGTAGGCAAGATGGAGGTGCTTTGGCCACACTCGACTACTGATAGTTTCTTGCAGCTACCTCGCGCTCCTTGGGTTTTGTCCACTAAAGAAGAGTGCGTTGTGAAGCAAATAGTCAAGTCTATCTGCACTCCAATGGGTATGATGCATTCTCTCAAGTCCGTGTTTTCTAAAGACGACCAATTAGTAGGGCTAAAATCCCACAGAAGGAGATTAAGACGTCCTCTATTGAATCCCCAAAGTGGAGAGCAGTGGAGATAGTCTGTCTCTTTGAGAAATACCTGCCTACCAGCATGCTTACGATACAAATCCACCTTCTTGTGCATCTTGTAGATGAAGTGGACATTGTTGGACCTGTCCATACGTGATGGATGTTCTTTTTGGAGCGCTTCATGAAAACCCTGAAAGGATTTTCGCGACAACGAGCTCGGCCAGAAGGTAGCGTGGCTAAAGGTTGGTTAGTGCCTGAGGCATTAGTGCATATTTCACAATGGCTACCAACGGTGGATTCAGAAAACAGTATGCTATGGTCATTGAAGGACAATGATAGACTGACCGGAGATGTGGTGGTTGGAAATGGGGTAAAAAAAAGAATGTATGTTGCAATGGAAGAAAAAGAATGTATGTAAGCTAGGAAAGATCGAGAGGAAGAGCAATCTGAATTTCGACATAGTACGCATCTTCGACTGATTCGATATCTCGAGGACATGGAGGAGATGTCGTGGTTTATGTCAACGTGATGGTTGCATGGAGCTTTGACCACAGCGTCTCGCGAAGGGGCAAAAGTCTCAACCGAGGAGTGGAAATTCTCAAGGGGATATAGTCCAAAGGTGATGACATGTTTAGGGTTTGTTGTATCTATGTTTTATATGCGACAACTAATTGAGTGTTTCAATGTATAGTACAAAATATATAGTACCAGGTGGTCGCGCGGATGGCATTTCCATGTGGAGCGTATTGACAAAATACGCTCCACAACAGATTATCATGGCAAGATTCGAGCAAGAGAGCTGATGACGAGCAATGAATCCAAACACGGCTATAGATGAGATGGAGTATTTTGGGAAGTTGCAAAGTATTGTCATGGTGGATTACCGTAGCTTCTCCATGATCCTATTCGATATGCAGTGGTTCAAAGTGGTACTTGAAGAAGCAGGAGCAATAGTTCCACGAGGTCCATCTGGATTTCTCAAAATAGATTTTTAAAAAAAGTGGATGGATTTGCACGACACGTTTGTGTTGCGGATCCATTGTGAACATGTGCATGAACTCATTTGTTTTTTAATTTTATTACGATATGGTACATGTCACAATAGTTAAATCTCTCTTGTACGTGATTGTGAACATGTAATTTTCTATCCAAACCCCCAATAACCTCGATGGTGGTACGTTATACCTTCAGCTCCCCGAAGTGCGAGAGTATATGATCAAAGCAATGTTCCGAATATAGATGAGGACAGTATGCAAATAGAGGGGTCGATATTGCAAGGGGTGGAGGCCACCGAAAGCTTGGAGCATATAGAGGAGCCAGGATTGGCTAACAATGATGGAAATATAGGAATCTAAGAATTCTTTGAGAACGCGGTGGACTCATCCTTTTGTGGTGACATGTCTATCGACCTTACAGTGTATGTGGAGTTATGTCAGGAGATTGACATGGGACCATAGGATGCTTCATACTTGGAGCATCCACCTACTCAAGTTGTTGACGAATCGCTTATAAGGGTACATAAGATATGCATTTTAAGTAAGATCATTTTTTGAGATTTATATTATCGTACTTTGTATGATTTATATTGATTATGCTAACATCAATTTTTGTCTGTGCAGGTGACCTTTGTGGATATTTAGATCATCATGATGGGTCGAGGGATGAGTGATAAGGAGATACAGGAGATATTCATGTATATTTCTCTAGATCAAATGGTGAGATTCAAAGATATGGCAGACCAGGAGCTGTCTTAGACACCATCAGATCGTTCTATTAGATTTACTTCGGTGTGCTCTAATACTTTAGTTTCTAGCAGACGAGGTCGACGCTCCCGACTTGGGCCAAATGGAGGTTGTGGTTCACGGGGATGCTATGGAGATCTAGATGTAGTGAGCCCGTGGTCGGCTCACGATACATGTGCTGCTCCTCACTCTCATGGTGGTTCGAGAGAGCGTGACTCAGGTGATTGCTATGGAGGTACCGACGCAGTGTCTCCATCTCGTCATTGTACTAGAGTTGCATCACCTGTAGGATTTGTCACACCTATGGGGACATCTACTCTAGTCACTCCAACTTTTTCTTAGCCATTCGTATATGGTACCCCTATAGGTGCTACTCCGAGAGATACTACCCCCGTAGGTACACTAGATGTACAGGGGTCTCTTGGATATGCCTAAGAGCGTGGTCGTGCAGGCACTGACTCAGCGAGGAGGCTACAGATTCTCCAAGACGTTGGAGACAGCTGCACGAGGTAGCGAGGACACGACTAGAGGCCGGAGTGGTCCATCATCTTGGGAGTGGCGGCCACAGAATATATCTAGAGGACTTTCTAAGTTTTTATTTTGTTCTTCTTGCTTATTTTTTTGCAATATCCTTTGTACTAACAATCATTTTTCTAACAGTTGTATTTTGTTTTCTTTGTAGCACTCCATTACAAACCGCAATCCCACCAGCCTTGAGACTCGATATGCAGAGAGGCACGGTCTCATTGTATTGATCGACTGATTGTATGGACGCGGTGGCCCTATAAGTCACTCATCTTTCTTCTCCGTAGTTACTAAGTTTAATTAAAATGCATTATTGTATGGTGGACTGATGTGTAGTTGTTTCTTTTTTTGCAGAGTCCATTTGATGGTCCTTTGTGGCGGGACGAGATTTCAAATGGCAAGGATCTATAGCTTGCCCTTGGATCCCTGGAGCTCATATACTCTTCTTTTTTTGTCACGTGATCTGTGTGGACATTTCCTATGTGGTAGTAATATCTTGCCATGATTGTACCAATCACTTTATTACATGATCATGTATTTATTTCATGTATCAGTGTTTTGATTGAAGTATACTTTGCCTTTAACACAGGAGCATTTTACACATTATTGAAACTATTTTGTATGGCCCAAATAAAGCGCATAGTGCTATATGTGGCAGGGCAACTTGCTGCCCTGCTACAAATTTTTTTTTCCTTGTTACGTCGCTATTAGTGTCGTAAATTTACTACATGTGTCGCAAAGCGTCGGTATCAGCATCGCTATTTGCGCCGATATCAACGTCGCATTTTTACGACGCTGATACCGATGCAAATAGCGACGCTGATAATGATGCTAATACCAACTGTTCTATGGTGTTGTCAATAATGATGTTTTTTGCGACGAGGGGGGAAATTTTCTTTATGAACATTTTCGTCGCTTTTAACGTCGGTATAAGGCCTATATCTTGTAGTGTAATTTTACCTTCTAGTTCTTTGCTTGTGTACCAAAGATCATGTCAAGTTCTTCCCATGCACTCTTTACATCCTTGATACCAAAGATGTGTTGTAATACATCATCTGATAGACCCCATGCAGTAATACATAGAGCTTTGTTATTCATCTTCTTCCATGCCTTTGTTTTACGCTAGTCTTCTGCAGCATCTTCCTCCTTAGCATCTTCTTTCTTGTCATCTGCATCATCTTCTTCAAAGAGATCCCACAGGTCTTTCCTCATGAGATGGTACATGGTTTGCTCCTTCCACGTGTGAAAACCTTTACCATTAAACTTTGTTATCTTCTCTAATTCAGTCATCTTAGAAGGAGGTCTTACCACAAGGACATTCGGGCAGTGTCTTTCCTTTTACAATGAGATTGAGACTTGCAAGGAATTTGATCAAAATTTCAAACCAGCTGAAATGAAATCATAAGATGAGTTACTCTTGATCAAGCTAAATCCCTAAGTGCCAAGAAGCACTAGTTAAGTATCAATAAATACTATGTCTTGAAGATCTTGATATTTGGCTCGATTTTGCTAGATAATTTTTGGACTTCCTTGGGCACTTCCAAATATGCAATAGGCTTCAGAGGTAATGTCAGAGTGATCAAAGTCACTATGGATGATGGCAGTGAGAAAAGAACAAGGTTGCCAAGCTTTTTAAGTTTCTGGCTATGGCTTCCACTACTAGGATTTTAAACAGCCCTGATTTTTTTATTGCGGCAGGAGATAGGGCAGCCATTCACGCCAAGACTTGGATGGAGGATAGCCTATAGTACAGGATTTGAATGCCCCATATAGGTAGGAAGAATCATAGCCTCCACAGGTAGCGCAAACCGTACGTCCGTCACAGGGCACAACAGAGACAGCAAGGTCGATTTCTTATAGTGTCAGGCTCCACGATGAACAATGTCACACTTTGATGTGATAGAAAGCTGCATTGGGAGCAGTGGAAGAGTTTTCCTAGAAGACACCTCGAGCTAAAATCGTTTGTATGATGAGATCTAAGTGCTCAACTGAAGGTAGGTGCAAATTGACTATGGCTACCAAGAAAGGCAGTGAGAAGAAAGAGTAGGAGATGGGGTTCTAGACTTGGCTTGAGCTAGACTGAGCTCTGATACCATGCTAAAACACGGATCTAGAGCATGGCAAGAGTTATGGAGGATGAAAGGTGAATTCAAGACTTATGTTAACATAGACAAAGAGAGACCAACTATTGCACAAGTGAATTAGGTTCCAAGATAGATTAGCTTGGACTCATAAAGACAATCTTGTGTAATGAACTGACACTAACAAGGCACTAAGTGAAAGTACAAAGCATCATGATATTGCTACATTCCATTTTCAAGTACAGTGCTTTATAGACGTTGGGTTGTTCCACTCTCCTCACTGTGCATATGGGATTCAAGACATCTCTTCTTGGAGCATACATCATTTGTCATTTCTCAACATCTAGGACTTATTAGGACCTATTGGGGCTATCTTAGGGTATTCTTGAGCCTACATTGAGCTTATTTCATGGAGTATTCAAGGCTAGAAATATGAAAATGTTTCTTTAGCTATGGCCATTTTCTAGCACTTGTGCTTGCTCAACAACCCCCTGGAATTCGACAAAGGCTTTGGCATTGTTTACCACTTGAGGTTCATATTGAGCTCCCATTGCTCTAAGACTTCTCTGAACCTATTGGCACTATCTCAAGCTATTCTTGAACCTACATTGAGCTTATTTTAGAGAGTATTTAGCTCAGTATTTATAGCTAGAAACATAAAAACGTTTCTTCAACTGTGGCTATTTTCAAGCACTTCTGCTTGCTGGCATTGGACAAAGCCTTTGACATTGTTTACCATTCGTTCTAGCATTGACCATTAACATTGAGCATTGGTTTTGAGTCATGAATCTTCATATATTAACTGTGCAAACAAGGCAGCATGCTATCATAAATAGCCATATCTTCAATGTTTGGAGCTCATATATGCTTCCCAAGATACCTATATATCTATGTTTTATTGCCAAATATGTGGGGGATCATACGTCATTGGTTTGAGATGCTATTGGATTCATTTGAGCACTTTTTAGCTCAATTTTCTCATATATAGCATTGGTGCCATAAGAAGGCTGAATGCTATTTTTTTGTCTCACGAGATACTCATTCGATGCTAGACACTTGGGGAATGTTTGGCAAATGTATTAGAATACTTTTGTAATTATTTGAGCCCATATTTGCCTTAGTTTTATTTTTATTTTTAATACTATAATAAGCAGAGGGTTGAAGGCTATTTTATCAGTGAAAGCATATGCATATTGCTTGTTGATGCTTCTCGACTACTTATTGGGATGGTACATTGATGTGTATGGTTGATGCCACACTACAAGGAATTGGGCAATTAGCGATGCCGATTAGCGACGGCGGATATCGACGTCGCTATTGGCGTCGCTATTTGCGACGCAAATAGCGACGCCGCAGGAAAAAAAACGCGGCCGAAACCCGAGCACCGTTTTCATTTCTTTTGCTTTGACTTTTGAGAGTGAGAGCGAGGGAGGGAGCGAAGGCTTTGTGAGAGAAGAAGAGGAAGAAGACTTGCTGCCGCCGCCACCGCTGTTGTTCGCAAAGGAGAGGAGGAGCCCTCATTGCAAAGAGAAGCCGCCCCACGCTTGCCATATCTCATTGGTGAGTCTCCCTCTCTCTTTCTTTTGCTTGTTGAAGGTTTAAATCGTTCTCTTTTGCTTGTTTAGGAGAGGAAATGAAAGAGAAGGAGAGGGAGAGGGAGAGAAAGAGAGGGAGAGGGAGAGAAAGAGAAAGAGAAAGAGAGGGAGAGTGCATTCTCTCTCTCTCTCTCCCTTTTGCTTGTTTAATGTTTAAATTACTTTCTTTTTTGCTTGTTTAGGAGAGGAAACGAGAGAGTAAGAGAGAAAGAGAGGGAGAGGGAGAGGGAGAGGGAGAGGGAGAGAAAGAGAAAGAGAAAGAGAAAGAGAAAGAG